>NC_056749.1:464198001-464230501 GCF_019279795.1 Protopterus annectens
ACATGTCTTGCTAGGGCATTTGTTAAATTACATTTAGCTATGGCATGAACGTGTTCATAAATTCTGCTCTTGATGGCCCTATCAGTTTTTCCTATATAGTATGAGGGGCAGTTATGGCATAATGCCAGATAAACGACCCCTTTACTATTACAATTGAATTTATCATTAAGATAAAATCTTTTCTCATTGATTTCAAAATACTTGGTCACTAATATATATTTGCACATTCTACAAGCTCCACATTTTCCCATTCCATTATATGGTTTATAACTCTCTTTCTGTTTCAGTTCTAAAATGGTTTTCAAATTTCTCCCTTTCTTATAAACAATATTAGGAGATGTGCCTAAACATTCTTTTAAGAAGGCATCATCGGAAATAAATGACCAATTTTTTGAAATAATAGTTCTAATAGAGAAAGCATCCTTTGAAAAAGTTGTTATAAAATTAGTCCCGACAAAATCCTTGCCATATTCATTATTAACCATGGGAACCATGGGAACCATCATTGTTGACTCACAATTAGTATTATTCATGCCAACCTCATTTGGTTCTCCATTAAATGGATCATCTAAAATGTTCACCGTATATTTCAGAATGGGTGAAAAAATCCCTTGCTCCCTCTTAAATGAGACTTCTCTTATTAATTCATTAATTAGTAAGGGTGGATATCCCCTACTTTGAAACATTTCACTAAGTATTTTACATTCATCCAAGTAGTCCCCCTCCAAAGTAGACATTCTCGCTGCTCTGACTAACTGTCCCTTCACTACTCCACGCTTTTGGTGTAGTGGATGGCAGCTCGAAAAATCCAAGAATGAATTAGAATAAGTGGATTTTCGAAATATTCTAGATGTGAATGTGTTCAGTTCATAATTTTTAAATAACAGAACATCTAGATAATTTATGGAATTTTCTTGAAAATCAAAGGTGAATTCAAGAAAATTAGTGGAACCATTCATTTCCAGAACAAAGGATTCTGCTGATTCTCTATCCCCATTTCACAGGTTGAAAATATCGTCTAGGTAACGAGTATACCAAACAACTTTCCATTATGAGTTTATTGAAATTAAAAGCTTTAATCCGTTAGGATAAATTTTCAAAGGTTTTTACGTTATGAAATATGTAGAATTATGTATTTTTAAAGTAAAATATTTTAAATTTGTATATTTTTATGACAGGATGTGATGTCATCCTGATTTTTGTATTTAAACAGTTGTTTCCTCTGTATGTTTGTCTGATGAAGTTTATCCAATTGATATAAATGAAAGCGCTAACCATATTTTTATTTTGTGTCCAGTGTGGTGTTTTCAGTCGTTTAATTTACAAAAACATGATGTCCCATTACTTCAATAAATTCCTCACAAATGTTCCCCAATAAATATGACGGGTTCCTTTTTCCATGATTTCTATGCAGTTTGAGATATTCCTACAAAAAAGAGTCAAATCCACTCAACAGCTCTAGAATACCTAAAGAGTTTCCATTTTTTTGCTCACTCAGTAATTTTATTTTCCCCACAAAATGACAAACAACTAGATCCAAAAAAGTGTCAATACTTTATGCCAGTACTCCTGCTCTGAGCAATGATGTTCAAGAAAGAAAGAATCTACACTTCCAGTTTCTTTTTTTCAGCTCAAATATGCTATCATGCACTTGCGATGTTCTCCATTTTCATGTTCTACAATCACATTGCTGTTTTTCTAGTCATTGAATCCTGATGTAGCAAAGTAAGAGTCTGTCTTGGACAACAGACAACATACAAAGCAGTACAAACGACTTTGGGAAGGTGAATAGAGTAGCCATTCATGTTTTGCACACTTGCGGGAAAATTAATAGAGTAGCCGTTCACATTTTACACACTTGCCATTCTGCAGCTGATATTTGAAAACATTCTTTGATAAACACCTTGTCTGAGTATTCTCTCCTCCAGCTCCTTTGTACACTCTGTGTGAGTTTGAAAAGTTGCTATCATAATTCTGACATGATGACGGCCCACTACAAATCCAGTAATCCGCTGTGTTAGTATCGTTAATGTTCCCTAGCCCCAAATCTGTGTCTTGGATTGCAGACTCCTTTACTGTTACAGATTTGGATATTTCCTCTTGTGGAATATCTCCGCAGTAGGAACAGGTAATGATACCATCAGTATGTCTGCTGGAACTGAATGATTGGCTGCAGGAGTGGATGCAGATGTGGATGCTATAATTGAAGGAGCAGTATTTGTGGCTGATGACATTGCACCTGGGTTCAACCAGGATGTTAATTTTGGAATTTTGGACATTTTCTCCATTTCCTCTGCAACACTTTTCCTCTTCTGTGCTCCACTTAAATTACTATGTTTCATTTCTGCTCAAAGGGTTATTCACCGATATTCAAAAAAAATTAAAACATGGTTGAGTGCAGTTTCAGCTGTAGTAAATTTGAGAAAAGTAAACACTTTCAAAATGTTTTATGTAAAGTAGTGGTCCACTACTACAACTACCTACAAATAGGACCGATCCACAAATATGAATACAAAAATTGCTGCACTTGTTAAAAATTATAATCAATATTTAAATATATATATATATATATATATATATATATATATATATATATATATATATATGTGTGTGTGTGTGTGTGTGTGTGTGTAATTTTAAAGGCACTTCAAAGTTATTTCAGTTCACGGCTCATGTACAGTAGACAGTCGACTATCTCAACTAATTGGGACCTAGGGTATTACGGATAATCAAACTGTTTGGATAATCAAACATATAATTGAACCAGATAAAAAGCAGTATCAGCAATCCATCTACATACTGTGGAAGTAGAACCCACAGAATTCTGCATCAGAAGCAAGTATACTACCTGTTGTGCTGCTAACAATGCTTTCAAATACTTTAGCACAGTAGTGATATCATTTGATAAACAACAGTTCTCATTGTAAACAGACTTGGCATAAGCAGCACTAAACTTCTCTTCCCCTGAAGCTCTCATTTCCTTGTAAAATGCACTTGACATTTAACTATCTCTCTCAACTTTGTAGGACAAGAAATCTGGAAAAAGGCAAAATTTATGTGTGAGGAGACAAAGACCTAAAATCAGGGACCCATTTTAAATATTGCTTGTATAATCTTAGAAAGTTGCTAGAATAAAAGGGTTTGTGTTATCATACATTTCCTGCAAGACAGGAAGACTGAAACTTAAATGGCTGTCACTAATTTATTTAGAGAATTCAGTCCTCGCTGATTTGTCAGAAAACCACAAATTTTAAGAACAGAACAAAAGTATGAGCCAAAAATTCCAGACATTCTGTGAAAATCTGGACAGCTGAGAGCTATGCACTCAACTCCTTGAAACACAAGTGGATGGGGGGAATTCAGGGTCTTGTACCAAAGGTACAGGTTTTGAGTCTGAGCAAAGTAACACTAACCACCAGTTATCCCTTATTGGGGCAAGACACACACACACACACACACACACACACACACACACACACACACACACACACACACACACACACACACACACACACACTCACTCCAGACAACACTTACTTGGTGAAGTGGAACTGTGGTAGCAGTAAGGCAGTAATGGACAGAACGTTAAATTCCACACAGTAGGAAGAACAGGTGATGCATGTTGCTGTTATGTCTTTCGGCTTATCCCAGTTAGGGGTTGCCACAGCGGAACTCCGGTCCACTAATGTTTGGTAGTGGATTTTTACGTGCCGAGTTACTAGCCCTGATCTAATGGACAGAACGTTAAATTCCACACAGTAGGAAGAGCAGGTGATGCATGTTGTTGTTGTGTCTTTCGGCTTATCCCGGTTAGGGGTCGCCACAGCGGAACTCCGGTCCACTAATGTTTGGTAGTGGATTTGTACGTGCCGTGTTACCACCCCTGACGCACAACCTTCAATGAAGGCACAACCATTCACGCATGCCTCCACACAGAAGATGCTCTAGCTGAGAATCGAACGGGACATCATCTTGCTGTGAGGTGACAACGCTACTGCAGCACCACTACTACAGATGAAATATAGGAAAGCTGCTGCTGGAAGGCTAACTGTGTTCGGATAACTGATGTTTCAGATGATCAACGCTCTACTGTACAACACTTTCTAATATTTATAATTTTCATAATTCTTCAAATATTTAAAGTTTAGTATAGTGTAGTATTTATGTATTGACAGCAAGTCACAATATACATAGATTAGCATGGGGCTCCTACGCTTGTGGGGCCCCCGGGCAACTGCCCAGTGTGCCCATGCATTAAGATGGCACTGGACAGCAGCAGTAAAAAAGTTTGCATGCCTCTCGACCTCTTAGCTCAAGAAATCTGGATAAAGCCTGAAATAGAGGGAACAAAGGGTCAAAAATAGGAACAGATTTTAAATATTGTTCTTATAAAATTACAAATTAGCTTAAATAACAGCATTTGTGTTAATATGAATTTTTTGAAGGAATAAAGTTTGTAAGTCAAATGTATGTCATTATTTAGCAACTTCAATTCCCAATGACTGACAATAAACCACACATTTTAGGAGTAAGGGACCAAAAAATAAAGTAAATATTTAGATAATTTTTAAATGTTTTATTTTGGATGTAAAATGCTTCCTCCAACACCATTTACATAAACTACAGCAACTTTGAAACATTAGGCGGAGGAACTATTTTACATCAAAAATATATAAAAAAAATAATATAGTAAATAAATAAATAAATACATAAAACATGATAAATTTACAAACAGCCCATTCTCTAAGCACAATAATGCACTCCAGTGTGTGTGCTATTGTGTAAATAACTGCCCCTTCTAGGGGTGTAGAGGCCCTCTGCCTGTGGCATCAGGCTTCATAACACACCCTGGGTGGGTGTGGTTTACACAGTAACACACACCCTATTGGGCATTATTGTTTGCTTAGAATATTTATGTGTGAAATTGTCTGTTGAAGTTCATATGTTCTCTCTGATCAAAAGCTCTTACCTGTTTGTTATTTTATTGCTCTTTAGCAAATCTCTCCAGAGTTTATTTTTCATTTATTTATAGCTTTTATTTCTTTCATTGTGTGGATATTTTCTACATGTTCATTATACCTTTTACATACTAGTATATGAATAAATTATGATTTGTAAAGGTTAACCTAAAGGTTTATTAATAGTAAAGAAGATAATTGAGTAAAAGGTAACTAGAACTGTACATACTATCAAGTCACCTTGGAGTATATAAAAGTAATACCACTATACCATTACGCTCATTCCACTTATGCTGTGCTGATGATGCCATAAGATAGCAGAAACATGCATGTCCACAGCTAGTGGGTTTGGCTTTATTGGTCTGAAATTGTCCATAAATAGACTTAAAAGAAAAAGCCATGGACATTCAGAATTGCCATTTAGCTGAAACACCTGATGTTCATATAGGGTAATTTGCATATATCCCATGTTGCCTGTAATACGAGATGCTTAAGGAATGAAACAGTGGAAAATCTAACTTTGCTATATTTTTCTTCTTGTTTTTTAACTGACTGGTGTTTGTGTGAGACCTTTTTACTCATTGTTTTACTATACCATTACACTGGAAACCATCTATATTCTCCAAAACCCATAGATAGACAAATCCTGCTAGCTGCTTTATTCCTCCATAATTTTTTCTCTTTTACCCTTAATGAATACAAAAATCAAATCATTAAGTCAGTTCTCACTAAAGTCCACCCAAGCCTAACCTTTTACTCTTTTCTCAAAAGACAGCCCAGAACTACAGTAAGATCATAGAAAAATAAAAAAAGCAAGAAAATCCTAAACATTCCCACTTATGGAGCTACTCTAACCGACTAAAACAAGTATCAGGCAGAATAGTTATAATTATTAAAGTATACACACGTTAGGTCAGCAACAAGTACCTTTACATGTGTTCACTGCAATTATTGCAAGTACGTCATGGCCACATTTGTTGTTTATTTACCTTATTAGAGGTTGCACTTTTAGTTTTCTATAGTTTTTTTAACTACAATACAGAATGCTTAGTGTTCTCATTTGTATGTACTTTTCAGTGTTTTCATAAACAAAAACACAGTCAACAAGGCAGAATTACTGAATACGTATAGATATTAAATTAAATTAAACAATAATTAATTAAAAAAGAACATGTATTTTCTATTGGCAGTATACATAGTTTTACAATTTTAGGAGACTTTTGTCATCAGATTAGGTTCAGATGTAAACAGTTTAGTTATGTGTTGTTAGTGCAATAAGCCAAGAGGCAGAATAGGTTAAATCAACATGCAATTAGGGGCCTCAATTAAAAGATTCCCATTAGTATCTCTGTTAAACAGCTGGCCCATACAACTAATACATTTATATGGAGAACTCCATCAATAGTACAGTAACATGTTTTTAAATATTTTATTATTTAACGAAGCATATCTTGATAAAGAATTATACTGTTTCAGAGTTTAAAACGTTCATATTCACTCATCCATTTTCTCATATCTGCTTTTATTTAATCATGGTTGTGGGGGGACACAAACCTAACACAGCACTCAAAAGGCTTAAGGTAGAAAGGCAGTCCTGGCTAGTTCTTCCTGAACAGTAATTTTCACTTTGTTATGTTTTTACTATCATTTTTCTAGGTAGTTTACCTCATATGAACAATCATATAATGGCTTCTGCTTTCAAGGGTAGTGAGTGCAATGTCTCATTTGTTAAGGTCTATGGAAAAGGAGAGAGGTTCTTATAATTCTGACTAAATTCCTCTTTTCTAGTGGTAGTCCTAAGGGGGCTTAATCTCTGCATTCAGAGAGCTAACTCCATCTGCTACAGATCTTTGCTTCTGCATCTCTATGCAGTTATGGCTACCCTGCACCCATACAAGAAGAAAGAAACTTGTGGCATGAAGATGTGATGTACTGACAAGAAAAGTCAACTGGGGAATTTCTGCTGCATCAGAATGAACTGTATGTTGGAAAACATGGAATCTAAGCAAACAGGAACCATTACAGACAAAGGTCTGAAACTTGATTTAAAAGCTGGTAGCAACATTGAATCTTAAGAAGCTGGAGATGATGATTCAAAGCATAGCATGCTGCAACAGTGAAAATATACTGATTTCACAAGATAGGTTTCTTCTATCTTATTTATTTATTCTGCTTTATAAATTGTCCTGTAACTGTATTTAGATCAAGTAAAAATCACTGCCTGGTAGAAATTTAGTAAATATTCTGTAAAGCTAAATCACGATTGTACTGCTTGTAAAATAAACTGCATTTAGCAGGGAAATCTGTGTGAAGGTGTAAACCCACCTTGATGTGGAGTAAAATCAAAGGAAAGAGTGGTGCGCAGTGAATAAAAATAAATTGTTTACAAGTGGTGGGCCTTTGCACAGTGCTAAATAATATGGAGGGCTATCTGAATTGTTTCTCCCTAGTCAGCAGTGGTAACGTATATAAGCAACATAAATAAAAAGCAACTCTTTCTAAATGTTAAGTTACAGAAAACTAAGGAAGCACTATACATATAAAAGAAAAAAATAAAGGCCTGTGACCATATGGGTACCCGTAATCCATGTTGCATTAAAAAGGGTCTTCTGAAGTTAGGCTTGCACTATAAAAGTGGTGCACTGTGAAATGTATTGACCATAAATCTGGGGACATCATGTGAGACTAAAGTCTGTGTGAGGCACAATGCTTGCCAAAAGCAAGTGTGTGTTGCCACAAAAAAAAAAAAAAAAAAAAAATCAGCAAGTGAGCAGAGAAGTGATGCTGAAGAACAGTTTGTTTAAAAAAAAACTAGGAAACGTTAGGAAGAAGTAAGAATTTGTGGAAGAGGTAGTGGCTGCCTTTTTAGGAACAGTAACTATACAACACATGGACAATACGCAAAATACAATAAAGTAAATCAGATATTTTTACAAGAAAAGGTGAGAATATTGAGAATATAGAATTGTAAATCAGCAAGGGGCACTGTCTCTAAAGAGAATCAATGGTAAAATTAGAACAGATAGTAAATCAAAATAAAATGACAAAGTGACAGTATTTAAAAAAATGTTGGCTGACCCTGTCCAGCAAAAGAGAGTTGTCAAAATACAATATACAAAGATATTGTTGCTTTGTCCAAAAGACTATTAGAACTTCCAAACAAGTTTAGAGCAGTGAGAAAATAGTAAACTTACAAATTTTAAGCAAAGTGATGTAACAAGTATGAGACCAAGTGTATAAACCAACTTAGGCATCTACATCCGAATCTTAACAAAATACGGGTTCTCTGAAAAAACAGAGTGAAAAATTAAGATATGGAAAGTATAAAAGAGGGCTAGAAGCAGCCGAATCAGAAATCTCAAACTAAAACAAGTCAAAAGGAAAGAGAGCTGTTGGAAAACACAAAAATAAATAAAAAAGTGGAGACTGAACCAGATGCAGCACAGTCACAAGAAACATACAAGATCTAGACTAGGTCAGACAAGAAGAACCGAAAGTGATGGTATGATACAGAAGACATGTGATGATGTGTATACTGAGTATCTTAGTTTTAGTTGTAATGGTGATACTTCTGAAGTTTGGTGGGTGTTTCATGGGTTAAATAACAGAAATGGTTTTAAGGATCCTCCCCCAGCACCACATGTAGCCAATACTGAGCCACCTCTTACTTTTCTTAAATTTCTGCTTCCCTCATACTCTCTGCCCTGTTTTATTAACCTTCTTCCTCTATTCTGAATTGTTCTACTTACGTCCTCATGTCTCTTCTCACCCCCCACCCTACCTTATACAAAATGCTACCCCCATCAGTCTCTAGTCACTGTCAGTATGCTATACCCTGTCTCTTCAACATTCGCCTATGTCTGCTACACTACTTTGCATATCAGCACTTTACTTCACATACTCACTATACCACCTCTTAAATCTGCCACATTGGAATGTATAACTACTTACTCCATCAGATGGGTACTAACCACGAACATCCTTTTCACTGCTAACACCACTATTTCTTCCCTACAAACAACCTGTCCTGTCGGTCTTCCATCCCTGTTCTGTTTCTATGCTGCCCCTCTTAGTGTTGGAATTCTGGACAAAGCCAAAAATAATGGGGGAAGAAAGGTCGAACAATAGAGTCACTTTTTGAATATTGCTCTTATAAATGTAGATAGTTGATAGAATGATAGGTTTTGCATTTGCATGCATTTTGTGTCAGGTATGAAGTCTGTAACTTAAGTGTAGGTCATTATTTAATGACTTCACTCCTCAATGATCTACTAGAAAGACGTACATTTTATGAGGAACAAACCAGGAGTATGAGGGAAAAATGTGGACATTTTACTTCTGTACCTCCTCACTACACCTCTACTGTTTATTTCCCATTATAAGCAGCACTCTGACTTTTTTATAACTTGCTCATCACTTATCTACTCTCGGTTAGCAATTATTCCCACCACGTCTACCTTCTGTTCTAAAGTTCTACCATCCTCCGCTATAAGTGCAGCACTCTTTATTTAAATCTGCCATCACACATCACACTATCTGGTATGTTGCTCTACTGCCATATATAATGTTTCTGATGTCATTACTTACTTTTGCATACTCCTTCTTATAGCATGTCCACCTTCCTTCTTCACATTTCCTCAGGCGTCTCAACAAACACACTGGCTTTTTCACACATATTCCACCATGCCTGTATAACACCTTGTACATTCACCACTACAAAACAGGTTTTACATTAAAACAAAATTAAAACTGAAGAAGCTGGTCCTCTATAGCCTCTCACCCAACAAACTCCAGCTCTCTGGAGATATTCACCCTAACCCTAGATCACCCCCACTGACTAAATACGAATCTCCTACCTTCCTGTCCCTATATCTCATCCCACACTCATTCAGTGCATCCACCACCCATTCAGAGCTGAACTTTCTCCATATTAATATCAGAAGCATTATTAGCAAAATAACTGAGCTATATGCATGGCTAACCATGCACTCGCTACATTAGTCTCACCATCGCTGAAACCAGGCATCAAAGATATGGAAATCCCCTCCCCCCAGTTACAGCATCTATAAGATTGATCATGTAGAAAAGAAAAGAAGAGACTTTGACATAATATTCGGAAACACTGCTGAATGCTCTCTAGACCTTGGCAATTTGCCAGCTTTCAAGAATTCTGAAATCCTTTGTTTGCTTTCTTAAACTAAACGCTGATAAAAAATGTATCTATCATTGCTTTATATATCTCACCAGGAGACAACATATATACTATAGAAGATATTATTTTCTGGATGACATTAAGATCCCTTATGAAACAATTATTCTTGGGAATCCAAACATGGATTGGTTCTCCCTGACTACTGACTCCACCACCATATCACTAAATCTGTTTGGCTCCACTCATATTATCCCAACCCAAACTAGGTTCCGCAACCCAATAAGAAATCCCTTCTGTACTGGATGCTTACCACTAATCCAAACCAAATATCATCCCTGGGAACCTTACCAGACACACTTAGTGATAAACCTCCCCATGTTTGCAATTAGAAGTACTACCCATGTATCCAGAAAACATCAATTTACTGAAGCACATAATCTAACCAACTTTATTTCTAACACATGCATATCCACTTTAAAATCAATCAAGTGAAATGTACACAGGATAATTTTTCTTGATGATGCCACTCTTCTGTTTAATACAACTTTCATCAATGTGCTAAATAATCAGGCTCAAATTAAGTCAAGCATAACACTCCCCTGGTTGTCATTTGACACCTCAATAATCATGCATAAAAGGGACAAGGCTTAGAAATCTGGCAACAAAACTATCAAAACTTTAGATACCTCTGCAATTGTATCCCCCCAAAGAAGTCCACTACAACTTTAACTCACAAAGCATTCGCCATAAAAACCCAAAAGATTTTTGGGGCACCATCAAAAAACTCTTACCTCTTGGTATATGTTAACCCATGTCCCGATATGGATCCAAACAGTTCTACCTCCCCATTCAGCTCCCACTTCATAAACACCATAAATGTATTACTCAATAGAATAACAATAACACACCAGAGAACACTTCGCAACCCATCAAAAATTCCAGTACATTCTTCCTCAGCTCCTTTCCTACCTCCATAATAAAGTTCCACCTCCTCAAACTTAAACTCACCACCTTAGCTACTGATAACATATCAGACAACTATCTCAATTTGCTGCTGAAGCCATCACCTATATTTTCTCTATTTTCATAAATGGATTTTTCCAAGTATCTTATGTCCCCTCCCTCGTGAAGAACTCTTATATCCTGCCTCTTCACAAAAGAGACAGCATCACTGAACTCTCCAACTACAGGACTATAGTCACACTTTTCTCCCTTACCAAAAATCCTGCAGAAATGTATTCACATTCAACTGCTTAAACATATTACTGACAAAAATATATTTCAAGCCCAGCATGGTTTTGGACAAAACCACAGCATTAAAACTGAGTTACTCAAGTTCATAAACACCATCAATCAAACATGCAACACAAGAAATATTGTACTTGCACTGTTCTTAGACTTATCAAAAGCCATTCATACAGTCTCCCATGATAAGCTACTGTTTCAGCTAGCATCTTTAGCTCTATCCCATCCCACTCTGGCTCCAAAGCTACCTGTTAGAGAGATCACAAGCTGTTAAATGGCAAACAAGCTATTCCAACTTCCTTCAAGTATCTGTTGGTGTATCCCAAGGATCAATACTTGGGCCTGTATTGTTCAATATATTTATTGATAATCTGCACCCTGTTGTTAAATATGCCAGCCTACGCCAATATGCTGAAGATCATACTCTTGTATGCTCAGCCCTGAATCCTACTTGGCTTCAACAACTCACTCAGACTCTTTCACATTCACTGAAACTTGGCTGGTGAAATCTAACCTTATCCTGAATCCAAAGATGACAAAACTATTCCTTTTTACCTCTATGTACAATAATGATTTCAAAACAAACTTCACAATCACCTCCTCTAATATAAAAGTCACCAACACTAAACTACTAGGTATCACCATTGATGACAACTTGAAATTTGACTTAAATATTCAACAAGCAAGCACAAAAAAAGCACCAAAAGCTGGGTGTCTTATACAGAGTTAAACACCGTCTCATCAAATGTAGCGGGACAATCCCTGCCTCCTGTATTCTTCTTACACTCCTATATACCTCACTAATTTTCACCAAACATGAGGCCACACAAAGAGCAAACAGGAGCATTGTTAAACAGCCAAATCTGCATCCAATAAAGTTTATTCTTCTCATCACTGCAGTGCCCTTAAACACCTCAGGTGGCCAGAGCTACCCCACAGCCTCTCATCTATAACTAGCACACAGTGTAGTGCATCATCCTGAAATGTGCTCTCTCCCAGGCTGTATGCTACAAAGCTACAACCCCCAGCCAGCATCTCCACTCTAGTAACAACTATCTCCTCATGTTTCATAAGACCAGCAATAAAGCTGGAGATGCTTTGTACTCTAGCTGTGTCTCCGAGGGCTGGAACTCCATCCTAGTCCTTATTAAGTAAACTGAAACAGTTCATTCTTAACTCTTGGCTATGCTGCTGCTATACTCCAAGGTAAGATTACCAACTAGCACTACCACAATAACAAGTGTTGCACTTACAATTCTGATGAACCACCTCCGTACTGAAACTCCTTTAATGTAGTATTCCAAACGTGTATTGAATGTATTCAGGATTGTTTTTATATTACATGTCTTAGAGTCTTTGTGTTGTTGATATATATATATAAATATATATATATATATATATATATATATATATATATATATATATATGTGTGTGTGTGTGTGTGTGTGAAAAAAAAATATATATATATGTGTGTGTGTGTGTGTATATATATGTATGTACGTGAATATATATATATATATATATATATATATATATATATATATATATATATACATAAATATATATGTGTGTGTGTGTGTGTGTATGGGTCTACTTCAGAATGCCGACTTTCATATGGCCGGCACCATAAAAACTGTGTTATGCAGGGGGGCAAGCCCCACTTCCCCTGCTACTTAAATATTCTCACTCCAGGATCGCACTACAGTGCAGGAAAGGGGAATCTCCCAGTCTGTAGCAGGATCTCTGCTATCATTTGTCGGCCTTTCAAACGTTGCTGCCTTCACTGACATTAGTTTGGGATCTAGTACCATGCAGTAAGGTCAAATTCAACTTTTGTAAATAAAGTTTCAGATCTAACATAGTGTCTACAACATTAGAGGCAGCATTTTTAAGATAATTTCTACCTACAACCTCCCTTTGCACCCGAAACTAGCAATGTATGAAAACGTTTGTGAACTAGATCTGTATAATTTTAATAAGAGCAAATACAGGCCAGCTCAAACACTTCACAACATGAACCAAAGTGAACATGATTGTTTATTGGAACTGCAAGAACTTGACGTCAGGGTTATGAAACCTGACAAAGGAGGAGGGGTTGTAATCATGGACTCTTCCAAATACAGTGACAAAATGTTGGCTATGTTAGACACAGGAAATTACACGTTAGTGCCCTTAATGAATTAAATGCAGCATATAGGAAAATCTATAGCCAACTCACTGACATATTTCTAGAAAGAAGAATCGACCTTTCCTTACATAACTATCTTAACATCATTACCCCAAGGATACCAGTGTTCTTTGGTATTCCCAAGATCCACAAGAACCTATCAGATCCATCTATGAGGCCCTTAGTGGATGGAAGACACTCCATTACCACTGCTTGTGCCCAATTTTTATACCATGAGCTGAAGAAAATATTGCGTAACGAAAGCCAAACTTGTAAAGACTCCTGGGCTTTTTTAGAACAAGTGAACAAAACCAGGTATGACGCAAGTGACATCATGGTCACTATAGATGTAAAAGACCTATACACGGTCACCCCACAAGAAATTGGTCTCGAGTGGGTGGGTGACCTACTGTTGTTATACAAAGTTAACCAGGAGAAAATTAATCTAATTTTGGAATTATTAGAAATTGTTTTCAGAAACAACTATTTCTCCTTTAATGGCAGGTACTTTTTGCAGACCATAGGAGTGGCAATGGGTTTAGCTTGTGGTGGGGCATTTGCGAATATGGTAATGGCATATTGGGAAAGAAATTATGTATTTCAGTCTCAGTACTATTCTAAGGTCAAACTGTATTAAAGATGCCAAAATGATATCAGCTTGATATGGAATGGGTCACTGGTAGTTTTGGAAGAGTTTTTGAGATACCTTAACACCACCACTACATTCCTGCAGTTCACTTGGGTGATTAATCTGGATTATATGAATTACCTTGATGTCCACTTATACAAAGACACACATAATGAAAAGTATGCTACTAGGATCCATAGGAAAGAGACCTACTCAAACCCGATCCTGCATTACACTAGCTCCCACCCCAAGCATCAAAAGAGGTCGGTAGTTAAAGGGCAATTAGTTTGAGCAGCCCGTATGATCTCCAGGGAATATTTTCTTATTGAATGTGACAACTTAAAAACTATGTTCTTGAGGAGGGAGTACCCAGCAGACTTGCTCACTGAGCTTATGCAGGAAGTGATAGGTAAAAGAAGAGTAGGGCATTTTAAGCCCATAGTTGGGGAAAACACACTAGACAACAGCCCCTCTGAAGTTGAAGCGGGGAGACCTGAGTTGGAAAAAAGTTATTTTTGTAGATCTATGGTGCTTACATTCAACTCTGACTCATACTACTTGATGTCCATTTTTTATAAGAACTGGGACATTTTAATGGATGACTTGTACATTAGGGCAGAAACAAGAGAAAGATCTATAGTTACATACAAAAGAGGCTCAAACTTGAAAGACCTTCTTAGGAAAGGTTCTAACTACACTAGAACAGGACGTGTAGGGATGTACAAATGTGAGTCTTGTAACTGGTGCCACAAGGTGAAATCAGGCAGCAAATTTACAGTGAATGGTATAGACCATTATGTAAAAGGTAAATATAACTGTCACTCCAAGGCAGTGGTCTACATGGCTACATGTGACCAATGCATAGCATTTTATGTAGGCAAAACAGAAAGGAAATTTAATGCCAGAATTTATGAACACAACTATGCCATAAGAAAGAATAATATTAATAATGCTTTAGTGAGGCATATTCAGGACAATACTGTCCACAATTTCACATTTAAGGCAATAGACCATGTAGACATCAGTGACAAAAAGCCTCGGGGACTTCAGCTAGAGTTAAAGGAGTTAAGGTGGCAAATCTTACTTCAGGCAGATAGATGGCCAGGGATAAATGACAGGACATCCATCTCTCCTGTATTGAAATTAAAAGCCCTAGAAAGGAACAAAATATCTCAAAACATTTGTTAAGCAGAAGCACTTTTCATAGGTTAGTACTACGCTAATTGCCCTTGTGGGCCAGTTTAAGCCTAGCCAATGATCCCTTGTGAGACTCAAACCCTGCACCTTGTGTTTGTAAGGCAAACACTTAAACCATTAAGCCACCCTCCCAACTTGTATGTATTTGGCTTTGGTAAACATTTTAGCATTATGTGAATATTTAACATGAGATTTGAAAAATGACTTTGGTTTTAGTTTTATCCTATTTAGAATCATTCATGACACAAGTATGAGACTAATAATTTATTTTTTAATTACAAGTTTTAGTTGTATTTAAGATGCAACAGTTTCAACTGTAACACAGTCATCAAGGGGTTAATTAATGTTCTGTCTCAGTGTTGCTTAGCTAGCTGCCTCTCTTTGCTTACCCAATCAGAGTGTTTTTTATATGTATATAAATGGCTGTCTTACATTTTAATGGTGTCTGATGAAGTTAACACTTGTTTAACGAAAGCGCTCACATTTTATTTGTTTTTCTTGTGGATTTTTATCATTAAATACACCTTTGGTTTATCATCACCTGAGTGAAGTGCTAAGTGTTTCATGGATTTCAAAGATGTAAAGCACTTCAGTCTCCTATATTTACTTATTTGACTTATAGTACATGGAATAGGTAAAGCTCAATGTGTTACAAAGAATTGTGATTTGGTCTCTCCTGTCATAACTCAGATGTTGTGTGTTCCCAACACGAATGTCGATTCACATCTTCAGCTTGGCTTCATCCTAATTTTGAGGTAAATTTCTTGACATCTGTGTCTCAAACACACAACATCTTGGTTAAAAATGAAGACCCATTCATAATCCGCTATAGTCAGATGAAATGGAAGGTAATAATGTCTGTAGGAACTTAAGGAAATTATGTCACAGCATTTGTTGTTACAAGAGCGTCATATGTTATGTAAATTACATTGTCTTAATAGATGCATACACCACTAAAGAAACATGTGAGGACTAACATGTTTTACACAGTCTGTGTGGTAGTAAATAAACCTGGCCAAAACATACATTTCCTAAGGGCTTTAAATACCAGAAATACATTTCAGAGGATTAGTGAGAAAAATGCATGCATGCTAAGGGAAGACTAGCTCTGTATGAATAATCTTCTCATTCTTTCCTTATCATAGTCTGTTAAGTCTGTTTCACCTCTGCTCTCAAAGATGGAGCATTAATATATATATATATATATATATATATATATATATATATATATAAATATTCCTTACAGTAATGAATCCACAGAAGGATAACCCATCTGTGAAGCTAATAAATGTACTGCTGTAAAAGCAACACTGTCACCTAATTGCTATTTCTAATGAACAGACATGGTTGATGTCTGTAATTTCTGGATGTGAACTAACAAATTGCTGTGCTGATGTTTGGTGCTACTTGAAATACAAGCCTGCCATACAGCTGCTATGATACAATTATCATTTAGGTCCTGATATACAAGCACTGTAAACGCACATGTTTTGTTGTGCATTTAATGCAGACAGCATATGAGAAATGATCGTTTATGCCAGTAGAGTTTATACTCCAATGTGATTAGATGAATACGGATAAGAATCTGCACACCTGCTCAAATAAATAAGGTACATTGGTGGCTAACAAACACAAAATGAAGTAGCTACTACACACAATTTCACATGATTATGGCAATTTATTCAAAGAATGAGAACATTTACGGATGCAGCCTCACAGAAAGCATGACAGACAAACTATAAACAACACTGACTTTAGATGTGTTACACTGTCATCTGTCATGTGATGGATGGTAAAAATCCCATTGGATGAAATTAATTTTAAAAGGCTGCTGAAAAAAATAAGACTGCATTATATTTACCAGTAAAGAATTAATAAGTACATGGATATCAGACTTTACAGTTTGATGGGTTTTGAGGTGAAGTAAGGGCTATAGCAGCAGCCAGTCTGGGTAAGGGGGATCATGAAGTAACATAAATGTATGTGAGAAGGTTATGAGTAGGTGTGGAGTGCCAGTTTGGAAAACAAGTGTGGTGGGGTATAATTCCTTAAAGATACTTATATAACTTGGGGGTGGTTATATATAATTACAGAAGTAAAGATATGTGTAGTTGGGGTTTTGCCAAATAAATGCACTTAACCTTCATTAAGCATTTTACTCTCTTGCACAAGTTACAGGCTTTTTTTTCTCCCTCCCTCAACAACAGTTTATCTACATCTCCTCCTTAATGCAGCCAAATCATTCCAACAGGAAGTGAGAATCCTATGGCCCATACACTCTTCCTATGGATGACAGCTGAGCAGTTGAGAGTAAAACCACTATTCAAAGGCCAGAGAGGGTTTACTTTAAGGCCATAACTCCCACCAAGGATTCCATTCTAGTATTTGACATGCAATTTAACTCAGCAAGGCATGCGACTCGTGTGCAAATGAGTGGAGCCTCAGGACAGCCATGGGCCCCTAAAGCCATCACTTCTGCCACATAGGTTCATAGGTTCATACTAGGCTATCTGCCCTAGGGCATTTATAAGCCTAGCCAGAGTGTGTTTGGCTTTCGCCACCCATTTTAAATGAATTTTGCAATGCCCTTTTTCGAGGTTAATATACTGTGCCTCTGTCTAACAGTGACACAGAAGTGATACCTGGGATAAACCTATGATCTCCCATCTACTCATCAAGATTCCTCTTGAAGAGAGTCAATGAGGGACTCTGCCTAACCTGGACTGGGATTTTATTCCAGAGTGAAGGGGGCCTCTGAGTTATGAATCTGTCCCTCCAGCATGTCCTATTTATTTCAGTGCTGAGGTTCAAGTCTCTCGAGCACGTAGCTCGATGGGATTTGGATTTTCTGAGGTGCAGCATGTCCATTAATTCCGGGTTGGACATGGCTTTATACGTCAGGCACAGATCGCCTCTGAGCAGGCGGTATGCCACTGAGTAGAGCTGGAGTTTCTTTAACTGGGCAGCATATGGCATCTGTTTGAGCCCTTTGATCCTCTTGGTGAGGTACTTTTGGGGTCTTTCCAGTTGCTGCAGGTGTCTGGTAAGGTACATCCCAAAAGGGGCATTGTACTCAATTATGGGCCTGATGAGGGATGAGTAAAGAGGCACGATGACCTCCCCTGATCTAGATGTGAATCCCTTCATGATTAGGTGGGCTATATAAAATGTTTTTCTAACCACTTTGGCCATGTGGTTTTCAAATAAGAGATTGCTATCAACTTGGGTCCCCAGGTCCCTAATTACTTCTTCCGTACTTAATGGATTACCACCTATGTGGTAATTTGTGGGCACTTTGTTTTTGCCAAAGGGGATGACTATACACTTTTTGGCATTCAGCCTGAGGCCAGGGCTCTAGTACCAGATGTCTGTTTCTATGAGGCCCTTTTGTAGGATGCTTGTGTCGGCTGGAGAGTCGATTATGGCTTCTAGTTTGCAGCCATCTGCGAACTTGGTCAGCCACAGTCCTTCTGTGTTGGCATGTACCTCCGAGAAATATATACCGAACAAGAGAGGTCCCAGGACTGAGCCTTGTGGGATGCCACTTGTAACTGGTTTGGAGTCTGACATGGCTCCAGCAATTCTAACCATATGGGTTGTGTCCTTGAGCCAGTTTGCAACCCATCTAGTGACATAGGGGTTTATATTTAAGCTGGTGAGCTTATCTATAATGTCAGAGTGGGGTATTGTATCGAAAGCTTTTGCGAGGTCCAGGTAGGCTGTGTGGACCACCTTCCCCACGTCAATGGCCTTGGTGACTGTTTCAAAGAAATTGACCAGGTTTAAGAGGCAGGATCTGCCCTCAACAAAGCCGAACTGGGTAGGATCCAGTGTCTGTAGGTCCCCAATATCTTTATTTATGAGGTCCATGATGATCCTTTCCATAGCTTTGCAGACCAAGCTAGTCAGGCTTATGGGGTGATAGTTTCCAGGATCCGTTGAGGCACCACCTTTGTGGAGAGGGACCACTGTTGCTGTACGCCACTCTTTGGGTACATATCCTGTAGTAAGGCTGAGATTGAACAGTAGTTTTATGTTTGGGTTTAGCTCTTCTTGGAGTTCATGTAGGACGCAGCCCGGGACACTGTCTGGTCCCATTGACGCTGTGTTTTTTACTTTGGAGAGGGCTGCTCTTACCTGAGCATCTGAGATGTCAGGGGGGCAGCACTCTGCTGGGATAGATATTTGCCCTTTTGGTGGGGGGGGAGTTTGCTCTGAACCTGTCAGCTAGGATGTTGGCAATGTCTGTGGGTTCGGTGTATTTTTTGTCATTTTGGACTAATTCTGAGCATATCTGGGAATTCTCACCCAGGTTTCTAACATAACTAAAGAAAGCCTTGTGATTATCCTTAGTGTCCTGTGCAATTTTTCTCTCAAAGGTGGCCTTAGACGATTTTATGAGTGCCCATAGTTTTTTGCTAATACTGATCAGAGATGCCTTCCCTTTTTGGGATTTTGCTCTATCATGTAGTAGCTTCCTCCTTCTATTGTATAATTTGTTTATAGCTGGGGTCCACTAGACAAGACGCCTGCCTTTGGAGGATTGGGTCTTGGTTTTATTTGGGATTGCATGATCCATGCATTCCTGAAGGTGTTCATAGAATGCGTTTATAAAGGATTCTGTGGTCTGGGCCATATTTCCCACAGGCCTGGGGGCTTTGAAGGATTCCACCTCAGTTTTGAGGAGTGTGAAATTTGCTTTAGAGAAGTTTTTCACTGTGGTTTTCTGGGCAGGGGGTGGTGCCGGGATGTGAATATCCAGTGAGATTAGTTTATGGTCTGATCTTACCAGGGATACACTTCTGGTCTGGAGCATAGAGCCCCCATGTTGGTGATGATCAGGTCCAGTATGCTTTCCCCTCTTGTGGGAGTGGTAACAAGTTGTTCCATAGCATTTGAGTTTATAAATTCTAGGAACCTTTGGGCTAGGGTGTTGGAGCTAGAGTAATGCTCCCAGTCTATGTTTGGGTAGTTGAAGTCGCCCAATATAATGGTGTTTGGAGAGACCGTCATATTTTCCAGTGATCTCAGAAAGGCTGAGTGGGGTTCCTGGGTTTGGGAGGGTGGTCTGTAGCAGGCTATAAACTGGAAGGCAGTTTTACCCACTGTTAGTTGCACATGGATAGTCTCTGATGCTTCGTGCTGTGCCACCAACCTGGAGGTGTGGGTATCTTTGACGAATATTGATACTCCCCCTCCTTTTGTTTTTTGGTCCAAGTTTTGGGGCCAAAGAGCATGGTATGAGGTATAACCTGGTAGTGCTGGGGTGCTCTCGGGATCCTTGAACCAGGTTTCTGTTACTGTACAGATATCGATGTTCTCCATGCTAAGGAGAGTTTTGAGTGAGTGCATCTTGAGGTTTAAACTTCTGGCGTTGAGTAGCATTACTCTTAGTTTCTTATCCCTTGTGATACCTATGGAGGTGGGTTTGTCTTTTGAGCCTTGCCTAAAAAAGGCACTATGGGGGTGGCAAGAGCCTTTGCCAATATCTGAAAGCCCAGGGGTGACAGGTGCAAGCCGTCCCTAGCGAAGCATCGTGGCTTGTCGAGCATGTCATCCCAGGCTGACAGGCATTGGATCCCCTTTGAATGACACCAATACTTAAGCCAGTTGTTGAAATTGATCATCTTGTCTTCATATTTTGGCATCATTCTTGGTGAAGGTAAGATGCTACTCAAGGTCAGGGTCATACCAGCCTGGGTTACATGCTCAAAGAGCTCCTCTATGTCTCTTTTCATGTAGTCCAGGGAGGTACATCTCAGGTCATTCACACCAGCATGGACAATGACTGAGTCATATTTGTACTTGCCTTGGAGTGACCTGAGTGCTTGTGTTATGTGGCGGATCCTAGCGCCGACAGGCAGCTCACTGTGACCTTCTCCTTGTTCAGCCTGGTGAGCGGGAAGTCAGTGTGCCTGATGATAGAGTCACCTATTACAAGTGTATCAGGTGTGTTGTTTAGCCTTAAGGGTTGTGACTGTTCGGCACACTGGCTTTGTGAGCTATGTGCTGCACGTGTTTTGTTTTGGGGTAGCAGTTGCTTGGGTGTCTGCTTTGGAGGTCTCTGCTGCTTAGGCAGATTTTTATTTAGAGCCTCCGAGTATGTTTTTGTGTGTTCATGTGTTTGGTTTGCTGTCGTGGTAGGTCTATGTGAGACTGGAATTGTAGTGAGTGTGGTTTCCTTCTCCTCCTGACTGGTTACACCAGTACTGAGTTGAGAGAGCTTAGCCTCCAGTTTGGCTATATGGTTGCATCTCTCACATGTGTTGGAATTTGTTGGGAGGAGAAGAGGGTTGTCTGTGTACATGAGGCAGTTGTAACATTGCCTCAAGATTCCCAGATTCACCAGCTGGACCAGAGAGGAGATTGACAACTGAACTTTGGACATGCTAGAATAGTACTGGGAATTCCTTTATAATTGAAAAAAAGGGCCAATGGGGAACAAGGTACTCAAGGGGAGTTTGTGAGGGTGTAGTGCTTTTGATTTTTAGTGCTGACTTATATAATTGCGTTAATGAGCAAGTGCCAGGCTTTAGAGTAGGAATAGGGTATTTATTATGAGAACTAGATCAGTTCTAAGGGAAAAATTGAAGAGCAGACTTTGTGGAGCCGAGAATGGTTTAAACCCAGTTAAGCGGAGCTGCCTGATGCTGCGCTATGCGCAAAATCGCGCAAAGCTGCGCCAAAGCAGATTTTATACACGGGGACCTGAAAGAGCTAGAAATTGGCCCAAAACGGCCAATAGACTACCAGATTCTTGTGCTGGAAACACTTCTCCAGGGATAGATAGGCTGCTCTAAGCTCCCCACTGCCACTGGTGAACAAAGAAGCCTCCTTTTATCTAAGAAAGGAAATGGCTCACCACGACCACTTAAAACACAAAAAAACTCTTTAATACTGCAACAAAGTAAGCGCTTTCACATTACAGGAACGCTTCTTCAGACTTTAATAACTGCCATATAGAATCAGGTGTTTTTAAATACCATTTGAAAAACACATCTACCAATCATATTAACGATCTAATTATCACAATTAAAAACACAGAACCAATGCTGGAACAATCACTAAAACTCTTAGATAGTATGTAATATAGAATAAATGTACAAATATATAATAAAAATGCATACAAAAATATACAACAATATATATATACCAATGCATTCACCTATATCAGTTTATAATATTAATATATTTGAAAAAGTTACTTAAAAAATGTTCATATAGATATATATATATATATATATATATATATATATATATATATCTTTAATGTATATAAGAACGAGCTGCCAAGAATGGCTTAAGTGTGACCCTCTCATTCAAACCATGCCATCTAGAACCCTGTAATCTTAAAATCCATTTGTTCTTCCTCTCTTCAGTATAATTTTTGATATCACCTAGCCTATTAGATTAAAATAAATTTAAGTTCACAATACTAGAATTAGTAAAGAAATCTAATAGGCTAGGTGATATCAAAAATTATACTGAAATATATGAAAATTTTTTGAACAGCTGCTAGATAACTGCATTGTAATTATTGATGTACAGATGTATTTGAACTTGGATTGGTTATAAGTACTGAGTTAACTGTTGTAGCATCATTTAACACTGAACATTAAGGAGTGGGTGGGATTGTTTTCTATTGATATCATGGATGAACGCTGTTAACATTGTTACACTGTAACACTATTTTCCTCCTTAGAATTGCATGTTTTTCTATCTGGTGACTCTCTCGTTTGTGAGTACTCCCCCTATAAAAGTATTATTTCCTTATATATCACATCCACACAATTCTACATTTATACAACTTTTTAGGCTTTTGGTTTACATTAACTCCCAGCTTTTTACCTTTTTTTACTGTATGCCCTCACTGATTCTTGTAACTTAAGTAGGACTATCTCCTTAGAATCAGTGCATTTCCATTGTTTACAAAGGAACAATTTAAACAAGCTGACCTAACCCATTTCTTCTCTTTACTATTTATTTTTAGTTAAACAAGCCTCCCCTCTGGTCAAGCAGGTGTCTGTCCTGTCAATAGAAGTGAAAATTACAAAAATAACTTAATTGCTAACTGGTTACCACGAACACTCTCTGTCAATGCAAAGCAACCTATAACAAAATGTAGGTGACTGTTTTTAATGTGTGCCAGATAAAAAAACAATCTCAATAAACAGAAAGTGTTAACCAAGTTACTAAGCTGATGCATAAATGAGCTCACTGCCATGAAGCTGCAGCGGCATTACCCTCCCCCACAAAAAGTATGATACCTAACTTGTGGTAAATTAATAAAATAAGAACAGAAGTAAAATAAAATAAGATACAATAGTGACTATTCAGTAATCTCTCCCAGGCCTACTGATCGATTCCGGATTCCTCTTCCACATCACGAATCAGATCTGCCCCACTTTGTTCGCTCTCGTATGCTCAGGCTTACTCCACTCCCCTATCCTGCCCTCAAATCCTACTCACCTCTACTACCACTAAACTTATAGTTGACATTTAAACACACCCCAAACCAATTATCCAGTTACAGACCACCTCACTTATTAATCAGAACCTCCGTGTCTCATCCTTTAAAAACTAAACACCTCAAATCACAAACTATATTTAGTTTCTCTCCCTCCATTGTAACAGCTCAATTTAATCACCATGTTACTTAGCCACACCATTTTACTTAGCTTACTCATAACTGTATACCAAAGCACCTCCTGTCATATTCAAAAAGTAAATCCTGAACTCCCTAATTATTCTCCCATTTAAACAAATATTTTTATATCCTGTCACCTTTTTAACAACTCCATTACAGAATTATTCATTTTCAGATATGTCCATACTAATGCAATGGCAAACCTATTAGGTAAAATAATAAAACTATTACTTAAAAGCATTCACCAACTCCAGCTAAAACCACTACAGCTTAAACTGAGCAGTGATATACATCCCAAACCAGGCTCCCAAACTCCAATACAATCCCCTCCCTCAACCATCAACTCCCTCACTCAAAACATACCATATCTAACCAACAATACTACCAACCTTCTACTCTTAAATATAATCCTTAGAAACTTACCAAATAAGATTCACAAATACCACCCACCCCTTACCTTATACCCTCCTGATATTGTTATACTAACCAAACATGTCTTAAACCAGATATAAAAGGTACCAAACTCCTTCCACAAGACCATAATCTGCTCAGAAGTGATAGATTACATAAGCAAGGAGGTGGAATAGCCATCATGTTTAGAAACTCATTAAACATAGCATGCCTTGAACATGCTACAAAAGACCCTTCTGAATCTGAATTACTAATTTCTCACTTAGAACTCAACCCTGATAAACACTTAATTATTGCAGTGTACATTCCACTAGGTAATAACCAGTCCAAAATTGAAAATGTACTTGGTTGGATAGCAGCTACATTTAAATAAGAAACCATTATTATGGGAGATTTTAAGTTGGACTGGATTACCTGCTCTTCCGAAACTCCATATAACTTTATCATCTTGTATGGGTACTCCCAGATGATACCCACCCCAACTAGAGTTGACAAAAATAATAAGAAATAAACTATCCTTGACTGGATCTTGACAAATAAGCCCAACCTTTCTCAACTTGCAGGCTGCCTTCCAGATAGTCTGAGTGACCACATGCCCACCTACCCGCTTTGACACTAATCTAGCATTCCAAAAAACACAATTTATAAACACATACAGAACAAAAGAAACTTCTGTCCCAACTTATTTAAAACTCTACTACAACAATATAACTGGTCCCCTTTAAAACAACTCCCACTAGACTCAGCAGTACAACTATTCAATCACACTTTTCTCAAAATTCGAAATAATATTGCCTGCACTAAGGAAAACATAAGTTAAAGCAAAACAAATTACATAGCTTTTCTAGGAGATCAAGCAACTTCTTAAAAAGCGGAATAGAGCCTGGTCTCAATATCAGGAGACCAAATTCCAACTCTCCCTGCGTACCTATAGACAACTAAGAAATCAGGCTGAAGAGGAAAATCAAAAATGACAGAAAAAACTTACTATAGCTCACTACAACAAAAACACCAAAAATAACCCTCAGAAATGTTGGGGAAATATAAAACAACTCCTTAACCCAGGTCAGTCTACTCCCCCATCTACAGTACTGCATCCCAATTTAATTCCCATTTTATAAACTCAATACTATCTCTAGTAAAACAGGAGAACATACCCCTAACATTACCTTTAGGAACCCTCTCAAACTTTAACTCACTCACTACCAAAACAATTCAAACCAATACCATAAAACTGCTTCTTAACACACTAAAACATAACACTCTTGCTGCCAACCAGTTACCCAACAAATTTCTCAGATTATCAGCTGATGCAATCACATACCCCATCTCCATTCTAATTAATTGGTCTATCACAGAACAATACATACCTGAACTGTGGAATATATCTCATTTAATACTTCTGAATAAAGGTGGCCCCTCAACAGAGTTATCTCACTACTGTCCCATAGCCATTCTACCTCATTAAAGAAATCATTGAAAAATGCATTCACAAGAAACTCCTAAACTACCTACTAAGGAAGAACCTTCTCTCAAACTCACAACACAGTTTCAGACCAAAGCAAGCACCACATTGGTTTGAACTGTTTCACTAACACCATCAACCAGCTTAAAAACAAGAGTCAACTAGTTTCATCCATCTTCCATGACATGTCAAAAGCCTTCAACTTGGTACCTTATTAAAAATCAAAAACTGCTAAATGAACTAGCCTCCATAAACCTCTCCCAAATAGCATTAGCCTTGTTCCACAGCTACTTAACTGACTGACAGCAACTCACTCTTTCCCCTTTTACCAGTCTCAGTGGGTGTCCCTCAAGGGTCAGTCTTTAGGTAACTACACTTCTCTATATTCACCAATCTACTGCTGCTAACAATGCTACCATTACTGAATATACTAATGACTCCTCCCTTATATACTCAGCCCCACCTCTTCCCGAACTCCTGGAAATAACACAAAAAACCCCTCCTAAACATAGAACTATACCTGTCTATTCATCAGCTAATACTCAACCCAAACAAAACTAAACTTATCATCTTTACTAAAGTCAAATTGCAAGGAACTCAGTCTCCCTTCAGTATCTTTTCATCTGACAATACCAAAATAGAACCAGTAGAACATACTAAACTTCTTGGAGTAACAGTCAGTAATTCACTAAAATTTGATAAACATTTAGCTTTAACCATTAAAAAGATGCATATTAAACTTGGAGCTCTCTATAGAGCAAAACCATTCCTCACCAATATCACCAGACAGTCCATAGCCAGAACAAATCTTCTGTCTGCCCTACTAGGCTTCTATATGCCTCCTCCATCCTTACTAATCTTAAAAAAACGACGTAAACAAACTTGAGGCCTGCTATAACAAAATAGCTAGATTTGCCCTAAACCATCCAAATAGAAGTTATCCCTGTTCTGTACTACAAGAACTAAACTGGATTGAACTTCCCAACTTTTTCCACTTAAATCAACTAACCATCAACCACTCCATCATCCACCAACTAGACAACTGCTCAGCTCTCAAAGATCTAGTACAGCGATACATCAACAACAGAACTTTGAGATCCTCTGATAAATTCTTACAAATAGCCAACAACAGCTTTGGGGAGTCCTTTTTGTCATACAAAATATCCAAGATCTGGAACTCCATCCCTCAACTAATTGTAACCACCACTAATACTAATAATTTGAAATCACTTCTCAAAAACTACCTAAACAACAATTGGCTGTGCTCCTGCTCTTCCCCTGGATGACCACTCACCTCACCCCTCCCCAGTCAACCAGTCCTGCTCTTGTTCCCAGTTATATAAGTACTATTTTCTAATATCAAAGTATCAAAGCATCTAAGTCTCAAGTTATTTTATCCTTGCATCCTGCAGAAAGGCTGATTCATTAAGACACTATTACACTACTGTTACATTATGGGACAAAGTGATTTTTTATAACTAAACAAACAAGCATACAGTTTTGTATAAGGCACAAAGTGATTTTCATAACCAAACAAACATGCAGCCTATTAATTTACTGAATTAACATCTTGATAAGACATGAGTCACATGACTTTTTTGTTGGACTGTCTTTAAAGACATTCCATGTCGTGTATTGTTTTGAACCAACTACCCATCTCTGATCGTTGTATAAATTGTACTATTTTTGTATTTTTTAGAACATTTGTTTATACTCATACTTTCTGTAAATTTTTGCTATCTGTTCTTTGTAAAACATGAGCTTTTCTCCCTGGGCTTCTGCTGAAAATGGGCCTCCAATTCAGTTGAACACTCCCGGTAAACAAATGAAAAATAAATAAAACAAAATTCATGTGTAAAATACAGCAGACTAGAGATCATTATTAGAAACATGGGAATTATGGTGCAGATTAAACTAAATGCCACCATATTCCCTAGGATAAAATATTTATAGGCTCATAGATTCATATATGTTTACTAGGCTAATGACCACAAGGGCCTTTTTAAGTCTAGAAATGCATCCAAAATCTCTGACAAGTTCTGGTAACTTTGATAAGTGTAAGCAGGGGCTTGGAAGATGAAACATTTACTAGCAGGAGCCTGGCAAATGAACCATTTACAGGTAGCCTGTGTCCATTAGAGACATAGACACCAAGCCAGGGATGAATTTTCTGTTCCCCATCCAGTTGTCTAAGTTACACTTGAATTGGGTTAGGGAGCAGCTCTGCTTCACATGGATGGGAAGCCTGTTCCACAGATGGGGTAGTCTCTGGAATACATACCTGTCTGTCCAGCATGTCATATTTATAACACAGGCAAGGTTTAAATCTTTAGAACTGGTAATTCTGGTGCTGTTTGTTTTGCTAATATGCAGGAGGTGCTGACAATGTCCTATATGCCAGGCATAGCTCTCCCATCAACATCCTGTAGGAGACAGAATACAGGGAAAAGGGCCTTGAGGCAGTCTGCATAGGAGCTTTTACTTAGTCTCTGTATTCTTTTAGTGAGGAACCTCTGTGGATGTTCCATTTGTTGGGTATGCGCGATTAGGTATATACCAAATGGGGCATTGTACTCAATAATAGGTCTGATGAATGCGGAATACAGTGGAACAATGACTTCCTTAGACCTAGACTCCAAACCTTGGTTTATAAGTTGTGCAACATAGAATGATTTCCTGTCTACTGTAGACATGTGATGGTCAAAGGCTAGATTACTGCCTGTGTGTGTCCCCAAGTCTCTGACTTCTGGGTCAACTCTAAGGGGTGTGTTGTCAATACGATAGTTACCAGGGATGGATGACTGCCCAAAGGATACTATTATGCATTTCTTGGCATTTAGTTTTAGTCCATGGCTCTGACACCAGTTGTTTGTCTGTGTCAGCCCTTCCTGGAGAACATTTGTGTCAGTGTGGAATTCAATGACAGCTCCTAATTTGCAATCATCTGCAAATTTAGTTAGCCAGAGTCCATTGACATTGGCCTTGACTTCAGAGAAGTAAATGCCAAAAAGGAGTGGTCCAAGGACTGATCCCTGAGGGACTCCACTTGTGACTGGCCTTCTTGTTGAGGTGGACTCCCCAATTTTAACTTTCTGGGTTCTGTCTGTGAGGCAGGTGGTTATCCACCAGGTGACAAGCGAGTTTGCACCTAACCTCTTGAGTTTGTCAACAGTGCCTGAGTGAGGTATTATGTCAAATGCCTTTGCCAGGTCAAAGTAGGCAGTGTGAACCATTTTACCCTCATCCATTGCATTGGTGACCTTCTCAAAGAAGTCCACCAAGTTGAGTAGGCATGATCTGCCCTTGATAAAACCAACCTAGGTTGGATCCAGTGTCTGGAGGGTTATTATATCATTATTGATCATTTCCATGATAATTCTTTCCATGGCTTTGCATATAAGACTAGTGAGACTTATGGGTCTGTAGTTGCCATGGTCTGTTGATAGCCCACCTTTGTGCAGAGGGATGACTGTTGCTGTTCTCCATTCATGAGGTACTAAGCCTGTTTGTAGGCTACAGTTAAAGAGCAATTCCAGATGGCCTGATAGGTCAGGTTTCATGCTATGTAGAAGGCATCCTGTGACATTGTCTGGGCCCATTCATGCAGTGTTCTTGGCCTTAGAGAGAGCATTAAGGACCTGTTCCCTAGTGATAGCAAGGAGAGTTATATTTGATGGCATTTCCTGAGTGAGGGTTGAGGTGGAGATGAGTAAAGTTGGAGCTGAATTTGTTGACTGGTAGGTTTGCTATAGCTTCTTGCTCAGTATAGGAGATTCCATTTACAACGAGCTCTGCACACAATTCTGTATTGCCTTTGGGGATGTGGACATAGAAAAAGAATGCCTTGTGGCTGTCTTGGCCTGAAAGGCCAATTTTACCTCACGTTTGGCTTTGGTAGACTTTATTTGTCTTCTGAGTTGTTCATTTAGTTGGATGAGAGTGCTTGTATCATGCTGGGTGCTGCGCCTCCTAATTTTTGCCATGATTTTTTCCTTCTGTTATAAAGCCTATTAATTTTCTGATTCCACCAGGGTGGCTTGTTTTTTGAGTTAGCTCTGGTGGGTACAGCTGCTTATATGCAGTTAACATGCTGGAATAAGGTTTCTTTGAATAGTTCTGCATAAGCAGCAGTGTTCTCAGGGTTTATGGGGGTTTCAGATTTTGCCACATTATAGTTTAATAGCAGGAAGTTAGCCTTAGAGTAGTTCCTAAATATTCCAGGGTTAGGTGGGGGTCCACGTTTTATTTTTACTTCAAAGGAGACAATTTTGTGTTCTGACCTTACCAGAGAAGATATTACACAAAGGAGTGTGCAGCACTCTCCCATATTAGTGAGGACCAGATCCATTAAGGTTGCACCCCGGGTTGGTGTATTGACAATCTGGTTCAGCAAGTTTGTGTTTACAAAATCCAGGAATCTCTGTGCCTGTATGTTTGGTGTCGTACAAGATTCCCATTTAATAGTGGATAATTAAAGTTGCCCATGAATATGGTATTGGGTTGGATGGTGAGTGTTTCCAATAAGTTTAAATACATGTTACAGGTTTCCTGGGTCATAGAAAGGGACCTATAGCTTGCAAGGGGGTGGTATTGGATTTTGCCTATGGTGATTTGAACATGGAGTAGCTCAGGTGCATTGTCTTGTTAACAAGCCTTCAGGTATATTTATTTTTGATGAAAACTGAGACACCTCCACCTTTAGTCCCCATCTGTGTAGTAGCTGGTCTAAATGTGTGGAAGCCATTATAACCTTGTACTGTTGGTGTGCTCTTCATGGCTTTAAACCATGTCTCAGTGACCGCACAGATGTCAGCATTCTCTAGGTTGAAAATAGCTTCTAGGGAGTGGAGTTTTTTCTTTAGACTCCTAGCTTTCAGCAATAATACTTTTAGATTTTCTTGGTTTTGATTTGCAATGTCGGAAGTACTTTCAGTTTGGCATTGCCTAAAAAAGGCACTATGGTGGAAGACAATGTTTTGGTTAATATTCAAAAGCCTACTGGGGAAAGGTACAGACCATCCCTGGCAAAGCAGCATGGTCTGTTGACCATCTTCTTCCATGCTGACAGATATTGCACTCCAGAAACTAAGCCAATTATTAAAGTCATTCATCTTTTGTTCGTATTGTTGCATCATCCTTGGAGAACGTAAAATGCTGCATAATGCTAAGCTCATACCAGACTGGGACACATATTCCAAGAGCTCCATGATGTCTCTTTTCGTATAGTCTAGGGACATACATCTCTGGTCATTTATACCCACATGGACTATAACTGAGTCATATTGGTACTTGTTGTCCAATGACCTGAGTGAGTGCATAGTGTGGTGGATCCTAGCCCCTGATATGCAACCGACCGTGACTTTCTCCTTACTCAGCGTGGTGAGAGGGACATCAGTGTGTCTCAAGATGGAGTCTCCAATGACCAGAATGTTGGACTGTGTGGTGGCTTGCCTTTTAGCCTCAGAAGTAGAGGCTCTGTTGGGTGTGACTGTGTGACTGTATGTGTTGATGTGGTTATTGTTTTGAATGAGTGCATTCAGGGCTGCTGTACTTGTTATGTGCATTTTATCTAGAAGGTCTTTGGGGTTTAGGAAGGTTACATTTAAGTGCCTCAGCATATGTGGGTCTATAGGTCTGCTTTGAATTGCATGTGAAGGGTGCAGTTTATGTACTAATGACAAACTTATTGACATTAGGAGTACTTTTATGTGAGAGCTTTGCTACAGTGACACTGTGTAAATATATCTGTCACATACCGTATCAGTTTGTTTGAGAAGTAATTGGTTGTCAGTAAACATGAGGAAATTTCTCCATTGCCTCAGGATGCCCAAATTCACCAAGCCTGTAACAGAGATAGTGGGAAAGTTCATATCCATGGCAACAGACCCTTTTTATTGATTAGACAGAGTGAGAATATAAAGCTATGTCAGGAGTATCCAGTTTGCAACTCTGGGGACAGTGCTTCTCACTGCAAACTAGTTGTCCTGTGTGCAGCTAAGTATTGGTGAAATTTCAATCATGCTTTTACAGGAAAATGTCACTCAATGTGTCTGTGTCTATACAGGGCACTGCCAACACTTGAGGGGAATTAATAAGTAGATGCTGAAAAATTAAGGATTAAGTATTTAGACAGATATTCTGAAGTTAAGAACAAATTAAGCCATACTTACTGAAAACAAATAATTATCTTGTTAAGAATGGTGAAAAGAGGGGAGTCATGTGAATGTCTACTATCTTGCTGCTACTAGTGCTGGTTTTACCACAGCTTCACTCTGCTGGATGCTCCTTTGCTTCTTCTCTCACCAGAAGCAAACCAGTAGCACCAATCTGAAGATGAGAAGCAGGCCAGAGCCTGTTTGGTGATCCACAGTCTTGTCCAAGATGAATGCAAGGGTCTGTAGGCTTGTTGTAGCCTTTTCCTGGTAGATGCCTTAAATACCAACCAGACCAATCAGAAACATCAGACACTCACTGCTCAAATAGAAACAGTCAGGAATCAATGGTCTCTGCTCCTTCTCTCACCAGTAGCAGAATATAAGCACACATTCCAAGCTGTCACCTATGAAGCTGTTATTAGGCTTTCTAGTGATCAGCAGTCTCCAAGAAATAATATCCCTGTGCTCCTTCTCT
>NC_056749.1:464233001-464285501 GCF_019279795.1 Protopterus annectens
GCTGATTTGCCTGAGTAGGCTTGTCTCCAATAATGACATTTTTCAGAAAGAAGCCAACTATATGAACCAACTTTTTAGGGATCATGGATAGCCATCCAAGATGTTGGATGATTTATACAACTGGGTTAGGAACATAGGAGTACTAGATATTGGACCCTAATATAACATTCACACTCATTTCTTCCTAAGAAACTTGCTGATGGTCACAAAGATATGTCCTAAGCCTTTGTGGTTGAATATAACAGGATCTTTTTTCCTCTAAAACAGGCAATCAATAGCCATTGGAGCATGATTTTTGGAACTTTTGGCATGACAAGCCAGCTGGGTGAGCAACTGAAGTTCCTCTACAAGAACAGTAAGAATTTAAAACTTTTATTTGAAAGTAACAGAGATTGCATTAATGTTGTAGTTAGAAATGCTGCAATATAGTGCTGTGGTACCTGCAAGCAATGCAGGTTTATTTTACAAGGTACACATTTTTCTGTGGCAGGTTACCCCAATTTGTTATTAGTGAGAGGCAATTATAATTGTGAAACAAAAGGGGTTGATTACACTGCATTTTGTTCCTGCCCAGTATTTTATATTGGCAAGACTATTGGGGCACTGAGAAAAAGAATTTACCAGCATGTTTATGCAATTAAAAAGGAGCACAACATAAATACTGTATACAAACACTGTATTATATGTAGAGACTTTAAGAAATTTGTTTTTACAGTCTTGGAAAACATCCCACTGCCTGTTTGGGGGGGGGGGGTGATTGGGAACTCCATTTAGAGCATTGTGAGCTTTTTTGGCAGCTACTTTTGAATTCAGGGGGTTACCCTGGAATAAGTCACTTTATTTCCATTAAACCTGTACTTAAAACTAAAGCTGCTAGTATTTGATTATGTATCCATTTGATTAGATACAATTTTAAAGATTTAATACTTTTAGGATTTTATTCTTAATTGTCAATTATTTCTTCTATTTTTACTAGGTGTTTGACATTATCTTTTTAACTTAACGTATTTCTGAGATTAGTTTGCAGTGTTGTATGCATACACTTTTTCCTAAGCTCTGTCACTTTATTTTTCTCATTTTGGCTCTTTTTTGGCTTTTAAATGTATTTAAGAAGTTGTTTTACTGTTTCTGAAGAAGTTCAACTAGTTTTTGGAACAAAAGTGCTAAAATGGGATTAAAGCTATTCAGTATGCCATCTGTGCAGTGTTTTGTTGTTTTTTATTTGCCTGTAAGTATGTCGTTTTATGGAGTTTGCTGGTTACCAACTTTACAAATGTGTTGGTTTGGCCATTTTCACATCATGCACCTTTGGTTAAGTAGATATTTGTCAAGAAATGGGAATAAGTTATTGGCAATAATCCTGACTTGTTAAATACGTTGGGTTTTGAGATTTAATTTGTTTTTAAAAAGAACAAAAATATTAAGCATGTATTGGAAAATACTGTAAGAGTATACATAAAAATAATTATGGAATATCAAAATGTATGGCATGTGCAGAATGTTAGCTTCTTTTAGAGTGCAGAGAAATCCAGGTTTTACCACATTTTAGAAGGAATTTTAATTGTGGATCTAGAGGGGAGGTGTATGCACTATTATATGATTCAAGTAATGCATTTTACATTAAAAAGATGGAACAATGATTTAGAAAACCTATTTATATCAACATGTTTACAGTATTTTAACAAATGACAATGGAAATACTTTATATAAGTATTCTTTGATGTGTCTACATTTTGTTGGGTTTAAGTTTTGCATGTTGGAAAAAGTGGCAATACGTATAACAGGAGGAGTCTTGAGATTTTTATTAGAAACACAGGAATTATAGTGACATATTAAATGCCATCACATTCCTTCATTCCTAAATGAAGTTAAGGGTGGCTAATATATATATATATATATATATATATAGTCACCCTTCTATTAATATCGATGTTGTAAGGTATTTGTATTAAGTATGAATATTTGGATATATAAGAACATGTACTTAAAAAGTCTATGATGGCTTAATTTGTTTTTTAAGGAAGAGTTTTTTTTAATGTTCCAAGTTTTGGGACATGTAACTTTGATCATATATATAATTTAGGAAAATTTTGTAAAAGCTGTGTTATGTTTGTTGCCTTTCATTCTAAAGTCTGCTATTTATGTTGACAAAAGTGCTAAGGGTTGTTTCACATTCTTGAATCAGCTATATGTTTTTATATGTTATATATCACTATATGTTTTTGTTTTGCTTTAGTTTCAATTGCATGTTTTGGTGATTTTTTTTTAACAAAATATCATTGATGGCACCATTAAAACAACCTTTGCAGCATGTCACTTGTTGCCACATACTGCTTTTTTGATGTTGTTTAAATTAGAAATTTGAATTGAGTCAAAATGAGATGAAAAAAAATGCTACAGGACCCCAACAAAGATGAATGATTCAAGCAGGTAGAATCCCCTTTTCATGAAGAAGCTGTGTGCATTTCACAGTAAGCTGCTGATTTCTTAGCAAGATGTGCATCATAGGTTCTTGCAGATAATAAAATCTAAGTGATATTTTTTACCCTCTCTTCACATTCACTACACAAAATGAAAGAAACAGTAATGTATTATAATACAGCCACTGGGCTACAGCCCATTAATTTAACTGAGTATTAATATGCCTGCACTTTGTACTTTAGAATAAATTAGAATAATCTGTACATGTCATTGTGTATGGTTTGAGGCAGGGAAATAGATTTCTTTACTGCCACATAAGGGCCCAGACTTGTAGGCCCACCTTAACCAGCCGTAATCCTCTTATTTTTTAATGTGAGATACACGAACACATATGTACATTTGCATACATGTACATATATATATATATATATATATATATATATATATATATATATATATATATATACACACACACACACACACACACACACACACACACACACACACACACAAAAAACACACACCCGTGCATGAGCACACACACATTTTATATATAGTAACCGATCATGTCAGTACTCACCCTATGATGTTGCCATAGTGATGCAGATAAAATTGTGGTACATAAAGTTGTTCCTAAACAGCACTGCTCATTGAGTGTTTTGTAAATAATATGGCAGTAAACAGCACTGCTCATTGAGTGTTTTGTAAATAATATGGCAGTAAACAGCACTGCTCATTGAGTGTTTTGTAAATAATATGGCAGTAAACAGCACTGCTCACTGAGTGTTTTGTAACATGTCATGTTTCCCTTTAAGGTAGACTGTTATGCTTTTTGCATTATTAAGAGACTGCTGTTAAGAAGAAATCATCCTGTTTTACACTATATAAAAAAGATTGCTATGGCCCTGGTAATCAGTGAAGTTAGCCTCTTAATTCAGGTGGGGTTTGTGCCCGAACAGCAGTTCTGGGATGTATGACATAGCAAAGAGACTAGCTGGAAGAACTTGAAACAGCCTGGAGATTTTCTTTTAAGAATCCAGACAGAATAAATCCATATGAAATCACCTTGGGATTTGTAGCAGAGTTAGTATGAGAGGCTGTAAAACTTTTATTATTATGCATGTGCCTAAGATAAGTCTGCATCAATAGTTTTATTTTCTGATTGATAAAAACACTTTATTTTAAGGACTAGTTACCTCTGCTAGATTGCTTCACACCAGATATATTGTAGCAACTTCAGCATGCAGTAGCCAGCTTTATAAATTTCAAAACTCAGATTTATTTACAAGACAAAATACAGGTTTCTCTTCATCTTGGAGGACATGTTCACACATTTTGTGATCAATTCTTCCAGAAAGGAAACAGTTCAAGTACTGAATGCAGAGCCTGTCACAGTTAAGGTCATTGCTTTTTGAGACGCACACACACAAACTGATTTTTCAAAACAGTCTGGGTACTTAGCACAGTCCATTGTAGTCCATCCAGCATTCAGCATACTTTATCAGACAGGAACAGTGTCTCAAACACAAGACAAAAATCCTTGAATACACTCCGTGGAAATAACAGGGACTCCTGTCTCCTGAAGGAATCTGCCATTCTTTAGCAGCCCTAACCATTCTGTTCCCCTCTGGTTTCCATGGAGCCTTCTTTACCTGCATGGGCAAAACTTATTCACTTCCCTCACAACCTATCTTTTCCTAACGGTATTTGTGTAAGCCTCACTCTGTATGTGCCCCCCCCCCCCCCGCAGCATAGAACCACTTGTTCTATTTTCAGCAGAGGAGGTGTAGGCTCAGGACAACCCATCCATGTTCAGGAGGTTGTACTAGACAAATACCTACTGGGAAAGTTTGGGTTTGCTTGCCATTTTGCCATCTCATTATCTATTTAATCACTGAAATGGTGAGTGGTCTTTAACAAATTTGGATTCTCTGCCCAAAAGATAATATATCACCTGTCCCCAGAAAGTCCTGACAGCATCCCAGATGATTCATGTTTCAATTAGCATCACAGGTACTGGAGTTGCTGTCTCATCCATGTTGGGGGAGGGAGCCACATATCTCCATGCATTGCTAACAATTACAGAAATACAGATATATTACCACAGCATGAAGAGCTCATTGTGTTTATGCTGCAGGTGGTGTGCTGCTTGGCTGGTAGGTTGAGCATTTGTGAAAGCATGCATGCCCCCCACATGGCAACTATAGCAGAGCTCAAAGCCTGTGAGGTGGGGATAGAACAGTCCACAGCATTTACAGACTGGTCCTCTCCTTAAAATACGAGTGTCACCTCCACCTGGGAATGAATGTGCCACATGGCTCTTGCCCCACTGGAGGAATGAAAGGATGAAATTATGTACATGAAGGGCTGATCCTGCAGATCAAATAAAAGTTAATATTTCAGTGGAATGAGAGCCCACTTGACTGCTAAACATTCTTTTTCAATTAATTGAGTTATGACTGTCTGAGTTATTGTGCTTAAAACTAATGTAGCAAATGGGGTTTCTACCCATTCTATATTTCAGGCCATAACTGCCCCAATCCTTAACACAAAGAGATTAGTAAAAACAATAAACTGCTATAGACATATAAAGCAATTATGGTTCCTGCCCTTCAATTTCTGAAATGCTTGTTTTACAGCATCACTCTATTTGATGTTTAGCAGGATCCTACCCTTGCCTAAGCCAGTCTTGGACAGGAAGTAAAGGCAAATTTGGGACAAATTTGCAATAATATTTTGCCAACCACATGAAAGCCTTAACTTGTCATTTTGTAGTGGGCCTGTGCCAGTTCCATATTATGTTCTGCCATGTCTCTCTCATACTTAGTTGGATTTGCTGTAAGTCCTGTTTGCCAGAGGCTTCATATATACATATATTCTTTTACTAAAGGCAATACTGGTTTTATCCTCTCCTGTACATCTGTAAAATGCTCTAGAATACTTTTAAATAAAAAGTTTTCCTCTTTTCAAATCTCCTTCACTATATCTAGTGAGCCTTAGGGATATCTACTTTATACCAAGTTAACTGGAGTGAATCTAGTTGAGGATAGGGATACCTCTCTCATGGCAAATGGGAGATATGGGAGCAATTTCTCATAATTTTTTTCATTCTTTTCTATGACCTTCAATAACATAGACTTTACAGTTTTATTTAAGATTTCAGTGAACCCATGTGTCTGTGGATGATGTGCAAAGGTCCTCAGCTGCTTTACCCTAAAGAGCTGGCACTGTTCATGCATTAATCTGGACATGAATGCGGTGTGGTGTCTTGGTCAATAAGGAATTCTTAGGGAATTCCTGTTATGGAAAAGATTTAGTACTAGTTCTTTAGCTACAGATTTGGCATTAACTCTTCATAGGTTGGTACTAGGCTATCGGCCCTAGGGCCTATACAAGCCTAGCCATAACAATTCACTGGCTATTTCTTCTCACACTGTTTACTTCCCTGAACCCCTGTCAGCTTTTTCTTCCCTAGATGACCACCCAAAAATGGGGTTATGTTTCAACTTCATTAGGAGTGTTTTAAAAGGCTTTAGTATCAATAGTATGTTCACTACTTGCTATCTTTAACAATTTAGTCTAATAAACAAGTAGTCAAGAAATGAATATTAATAAATCACAATTTACAACAATACAATTAACAAAGTTACTAAAGACAATTAATAGTTGTGAAAACATGTAATATAACATATTACAGAGACATAAATAACTGGAACAATTGTATAATCAGAAATCTGTCAGAAAAATAGTCAAGTAATTTCTAGGCAGCAGGCACTAGTTGCTTAAGGTGTAGGAGAGAACAGATTTGTGAAGACATTCAGGAGGGAGTTAACCAGGTAAAGTACAGGGGCAGAGCCAGGTGCTGTTGAGATATTCTTTTAGGCTTTTTTTAAGTAAGGAGATGTTGGGATTGTTTTGGATGTGCTGAGGGAGAGCATTCCAGACCTTGGCTATTTTACTGGAATAATTATGAGACTGGGTAACTTTTAGCAGAAGTCTGTAAGAAGACCTAAGGGACCTGCAGTTGAACCAGGCTTGAAAGTGCAGGGCAGTTATTGAAGTGGTGTATGACTTTGTGGACAAAGGGAAGTTGGTTTAAAGTTAACAGGCTGGGAAGTTCCAGCAAGTTGAGTTGGTGAAGAGAGAAGCAATGATGAGTTTTATGGGGATGATTGGCTACCAACCTAGCTGTTTTGTCAGCCTTGTGCAGGTTGGTGAAAATATGTGAGCAATAGAAGAGTGTGGATAGTAAGTGGGATCGTGCTGTGGCTAGTCTGGCTTGGTGAGTGAGCTATGATTTGGCCCTGTAGAGAGGGCCAAGTTTGGTATGGACTTTTTTGATTGTTAGGGAGATATGTGCATCAAATTTTAGTCTGTCATCTATTGTAACTCCTAGGAGTTTGGTCTGATTAGTTGGTTCAATTTTTGTTCTATAAGAGGTGTAGACAGAACAGGGTAGAGGGCTGAGTTTGGATGATTTATTAGTGAAAATCATTAACTTAGTCTTATTTTGGTTTAGGATGAGTTGTTGGTTGGAGAGGTATGTTTCTATGTCCTGGAAAGATTTATGCATTTTCTGTTGAAGTTCTTGGGGGGGATAGTGGCTGAATAGATAAGAGAGGAGTTGTCTGCATGTTGGACGATAGTTGCAAGTTGGGTGGCAGAATTTAGGTTGTTGCTAAATATGACAAAGAGGAGGGGCCCAAGTATGAATCCCTGGGGTACACCAGTGGATACTAGAAGTAGGAGAGAGAGTTTGTTTTCCCATTTTGTAGCCTGCTGACGATTTGACAGATAACTGTCAAACCAGGTTAGGGATGATGAACTGAGACTGTATGTTGCAAGTTTGTTGAATAGCAATTGGTGGGATATGGTGTCAAAGGCTTTTGACATAGCCAGAAAAATTGCTGAGACCAATTGTCCTTCATTTTTGAGGTGTGGAATAATATTGGTGAAAGTTATTAATGCAGTGTTAGTCCTATGCTTAGGGCTGAAGCCATGCTGTGAGGTGGATAGCAGGTTGTTAGTGATGAAGTGATTAAGGAGCTGTTGGTAGATACATTTTTCTAGGAATTTGGCTATGAGAGACAGGATGGCAATTGGCCGGTAATTTGAGATATCTATAGAGGGGTTGCCCTTGTGAAGGGGAATGATGTGAGAAATTTTCCAGAGGTGAGGCACATACTGTTCAGAGACTGAGCGATTGATTAGGATGGATATGGGGTAGGCGATGGATGGAGCAGCGACATTTAGGAATTTGTTGGGTAGTTGGTCTGCAACAAGACAGCAGGGTTTTAGTTTGCTTAGGAGTTTTTTTATGTACATAGTTTGAATGGGTTTGAAGGAGAAAGAGTTTGTGTTCTCAGTGGTGTGGTGGACTGTGATTGGAAGGTTTTGTTTGTTGTCTAGGAGGGTAGTGGCAGAGGTGATAAAGTGACAGTTGAACTGAGAGGCTAGGGGTTCAGATGTATTACATGTGGAGGGAAGAGGGGTGGAGGTTTTACCAGGGTTAAGGAGGTAGTTGATGTTTTGTCAGAACTTTTATGGGCTGTTCAGGTACTTTTGTTGTATGGTTTGAAAGTATTTTTTTTTATCATTGGTGATTTTTTCTTAGCTTGATTTTTTAATTGCCGAAATATGGTGAAGTCAGTTTTGATTTTGGTGGTATGATATAGTGGGTCTATATTAAAAACCCGAAAACCCTTTTGAGCGAATATGATAACAGTGACATATATAGCCCAAACTGCAAACATGCCGAACCCCCTAAAGCGCGAAATTTAAAATCTCGAATCGTCATAGTCGGCCAACCCCACCGCCCACTCCATACTACCTACCCAAACATAATAAATAAACCACATACATACATACACTAACCAAACCCTACTTCTAACCCTACACTAAACCTTACACACATTACTATCTATGCACTTACCTTAATCCGCACCCTAACCCTAAGGTCCGTAACTATCGCACACTTACCCTACGGAGATACACCCAAACAAAACAAATAATCCACACACATACACTTAACAAAACCCTATTTCTAACCCTACACTAAACCTTACATACATTACCTATCTATGCACTTACCATAACCTGCACCCTAACCCTAAGGTCCATAACTATTGCACATTTACCTTACGGAGCTATATGGCAGATGGGCCAGCCATGACAAATCAACATTTCAAATTCCGTGGTTTTGGATGTTCGCCATTTCCGTAGTTCGTGCAATATGTGTTGCTCTTTTCTGAATCACTCAAATGGATCTTTGGGCTTCTAATATAGACCCAATATAGTGACCAGGCTTTATCCCTTTGTTTGATTGGAAGCTTAGTGTCATTAGATAGTCATGGTAAATGTCTGGCTTTGGAGCAAATTTTCCTGGTGAGGGCAAGATTATTTAAGATGTGAAGGAATTTGCTTTTGGAGTATTCTACTGCAAGGTCTAATTGTAGTTTTTTTAATGGAGACCAGTCACAATGTTGTAGTAGTAGCTAAAATATATCAGAGGAAAGTTTTTCTTGCTTTGAGTGTGTTTGAAGAGTATGCAAGTTTGGGTTTGAATTCTTTTTCTTACTAGAAATGTAGGGGCATGGTTGCTTAGTGTGACAAGGTAGGCAGCCATGTTGGTACCCCAGGTTTGGCTTGTTGGTTAATATCCAGTCAAGTATTGACTGTTTTTTGGAATGTTTGTTGGTGAGAGTGGGGCAGCTAATAGTTTGGGTGAAGTTGTATAGGCTAATAAAGTTAGTAGGACAGTTAGAGGAGCAGGAGAGCCAGTCAAGGTTAAAGTCACCTAGGATGATAGCTTCTTGGCTGAAAGAGGAAGCCGACCAATAGAGGAGGGATTCTATGCTGAGAAGGTTGTTACCAGGGGGCAGGTAAGAGGCAATAATATTAATGGCTTTGTGAGAATTAAGTTACAGGCAGTCAACTAATATTTCAGTGCTGGGGATGACTGCAGAAGTACAGTTTAGTTTTTCCACTATAAGAGAGCCTTTGAACATAATTCCTCCACCACCACCTCGTTTGTTTAGCCTATCTTGTCTTATAATATTGTAACCATTTTTTTGTAATTTCAGAGTCCTTGATGTGGCTCTTTAAACAGGTTTCAGTTATGACAGCTATGTCTGGAGAGTAGGTGGCCAATCATCATCATCAGCTCTCCTTTTTCCAGTTTTTTTGCTGCATGGGGTAGGAGTATCCTGTTAACTGTTGCCAACCCTCTCAATTCAGTGCCACATTCCTGCCTTCTTCAACACTCATGCCTGACTGTCGCAGATCACACAATCAATCCACCTCTTTTCTGGATGTCCTCGCTTCCTTTTACCTTCTTCCTGTCTGTCCCAAATCTTCTTCACCAGATTGTCTTCTGCTTTTCTGCATGTGTCCAAACCACCATAATCTGTTCTCTTTGACCTTTTCTGCAATTGGAGCTACCTTGGCTTCTGATCTTATGTCCTCATTTCTTCATCTGTCCCACAGTGTGCATCCTATCACCCTTCTCAGGCACTTAATTTCCATCACCTCTAGCTTCTTCAACTGCTCTGTCTTAACTGCCCAGGTTTCTGTACCATACAGCAGTACTGGTTGCACCACTGTCTTGTACACCTTATTTTTCAGCTTCTTTGGCATTCTTCTGTCATAGACTACACCTGACACTCTATACCAGTTGGCTGGGAAGTAGGTGGCCAAGGTAGGATGGAACTCAGTGATTTTATTTACAAAGCTTCTGAGATTGAAATTGGCTTTTCTCCCTAGGATTCCACTGAAAAGGGGCTATCAGTCCAGTCCAACTATGCCATATAATAAATGCTATTAAATGAATTAAACAAATAAAGTTTATGTTAGGGGAAGTGTGAATTGCCAAAAAAAACTGTGAGCAAAATATTTCATCTGACTATAATGAGAAATTAAAACAGGATGAGTGTGCACTGAAAAGTATCACTGACCACATTATTTATGAAACAGAAGGTACCTAGCAATACCGACAGAAATTCTATGGTTCTCCTGCACTACTGAAGAGAGATTGAAGGAATCATTTCACAGAGCAGGAACAAATTATAGATGTTAGTTTGGAAATTCAAAATGATTTACTTAACTGTGCTTTCTTACAATTGTTTATGCATTTAAAGCAATTACATGATGCCCTCATGTTCATTTCTTGTGCTACATATAGCATATAGCAATTACATGATGCCCTCATGTTCATTTCTTGTGCTATATGTTTTTGTTGCTCACTGAGTCCAGCCTATGGCTAAAAAGGGTCAATGGACCAGCCCACCTACTTAGTAAATAAATAAATAAATAAACAAGTGCTTATAAACATGAGGATCAACTACAGGACAGACAAGCAGACTGTTTTTAGCGTTTGAGTATAAAAATGTGTCAGAAGTGGTTCATTCCCATGCATATTTGCACTGCAGGTGTTAGTTAGAAGGTTTACAAATAATTTATTGGATTTGTTCTACTGCAGATGTCAACAGAAACTATGCATTACTGATAACATTTAAACCCCTAGCTTGCCATGGTTTGAGAATCTGATGATCAGGTTTATGATAAAATTGCTACTGTGTCAGGGAAGTGTCTGCAGAGCAAGCCAGGGTGCATCAATGGTGTACAAATTCAGATGTCAATAGGCAACCTATTTTTTAGTACTGTCTTTAAGTGAAATGCTGTGTTTAATGAGGACAAAGGTTTTCACTCTCTCTGAACTGATTGCCCCATTTCCTTGTTTTGATGAAATGATGTTATACATACTGCCATCCACAGCATTGTGCCCCATCATTCTGCATTCCCTTCTCACACTGCATCATACTTGTCTTATGGACTGCAAGGATGGGATCAGTCCATATTGGAATTAGGAGGAAGAGCTATACAGTAAGGAGAATGGCGGACAAGAGACCTATGAAGAGCAGGAAGTCATCAGATTTTTCTTTGTATTTAAAATGTAACGTGTATATTAATATCATATTTTAAGCTGTTGGTCATATAATAGGTGATTATAAAGTGCAGGGGAATGCTGTACCTTTTGAAGAGTTACACAGAACTGAAAATGTAATATTTTCTCTCTCATCTTTGCTCTACCAACACAAGAAGAAACCCAGTGAACAGATGTCCTGTTCCCACCACTGTCACTTAACTATTATTAGGACATCCTAAAGTGAGGATTATGCTTGAGACGACTATGTTCCCATATTCCAACCGTGTTTCCATATTCCAACCATGTGCACATGTGCTTGACATACTGCATATACATAGCAGGCCCCTCCCAGAATTTGTGGTTGTAGCCATTACCTTTGCTATTGTGGTTACAGAAATAGTGCCTCCTTAGTACCAGCACTTTATCAGCCACATATAAATACCCCCCACACACACTTACCAAGTGAGTCCAGTTCTTTCTTGCTGAGTGCAATATACACAAACACACACACACACACACACACACACACACACACACACACACACACACACACGCGCGCGTGCACGTGCACATATGCACACACACTCTTCAAAAGATTCCCATTATTGATGATCCGGTGGCACCAGACCAAGAACTCCCTTGCAATTTAAACTGTATGTACCTTACTCATTTTGTTATACAGATGACCCACACTATTAGTACAAAACACATTGGCTTACTATGTTTTGATAGTTAAACTGAGGACCTATTTTCAGATGGTGGTTAAGTTTAAATAAGCAACCATTTTGCAGTCTAAATAAACCACTTAGTAAGATCTCTTTACTAAAAGATTCAGGCAACCTAGTTGACAAATATACATATTCAATGCACTTTTTTCCCAAAGAAAAAAATGGCTAAATAGAAAGATGGTGGTAAGAAAAACAGCTAACTGTAAATCTTAACTGCAGAATATAGGCAGATTAAACAAAACATTTAAAAAGAAAGTGAAATGTCTCATTCAAGAAAGAATCCTGCAACTTATTTGTGTAAGCCCTTGTATATAACAATCTAAATACATTTAATTATTGCAATCTGTCTGAAAACCTGGCCTCTTATTGTAGTGAAGCTGTTTCTTTCAAGACTTGGTATAAAAAGGTGGAGAGAGAGGAATGGTTCTCCTTGTTTTATTTTATTTCTTAAGCTGAATGCAGTACACCTTGGGTTTGGGCCTAAAGAATGACATATTTTTATTTGTTTTATTTTATTTGTTGACTGGGGTAGAGAAGTAATTCATCTGACCATTTTCAGTTTCCACCTGGAAATACAAATTATTAAAAAAAATAATAATAGTACACAACGGTGGAATACAAAGAATAATGCATAATAAAAAAATGGGAAAAGACTGTTGACAGAACTGAGTAGAAATTATTTTGAAACATATAATGATTATGAATGTCTTTTTAATGCCACATCTGCTTAAGATGAAATTCTCAGGGGAGAGATAAAGTCTATACAAGAGTAGGATGATTTAAGTGGGAAAAGGGGGGTGCAGAGGGTAATGGGGAAAAGGAGGAAAAATGGTGCAAAGGAAGAGTTCAGAAGATATGTGGGAAGTGTGAGTAGGATAGAGAGAAGGGTAAATGAATCGGTATGAGTTTGGTAGGAGGGGTGGGGATGATGTCACAGAAGGACATCACTTATGGCTAGTATCATTTTTAGCATTTGATTTTGGTCTAATCCAGCTCAACAAATTCAACATTTGTGCATTTTTAGTTGAAGACTGTCTGAATTACTTTACAAGGACGTCTCATTAGAACTAGTCGCTTCATTTCAGATTTTAGTGATGCAGATGTTTCTCAGAATTTTCATGTAAGTCTCAGTTCCACCATTAGACAATAAGCAGATCTTTTTAGACAGCCTAATAAACAGCAGCCTGGATAGAGGGTAAACACACTTCTAGTTCTATCTGCCACCATGCAATAACAAGATATCAATATTAGATGTGCTAATAGTTCTGGTATTCTGGTCTATCATATTGCAGGTCTGTAAATCTAAATTATATTTAACAGCTTAATTCAATCATTTGTTCAATGATTATGATGTGTAACTAAACCTCTTGCTGTGTAGATAAGCCTTGTAATATTTGAAGGTCCCATGCAATCTCCAGAGTTAGTTTTTTCATTTATTATGTACATAGCACATCTGCTCAAATGGCTTTAAGTAAGGTACACTTTTACACAATAATGTCTGTGTAAAATAAGCAAACTGAATAGGTCTCATAGATCATGCTCTGGACCCCCTACTTGTATTTATTTACTTATGTTTGTTTACCAGGTGTGTGGGCTGGTCCAAGGTCCATTTTGAGTCATGACCTGGGTGCTGAAGCACAAAACAAGACAAATGGTCTGGGCCCCTCTATCTTTTTGGAAAGAGGACAAAACTATGTCGGGACTTTGTTACTAATTCATGACTCAGTAAATGGGTGGGATCATTGGCTAGGATAGACTACAAGTAATCCCCCTAATCAACAACTTAGTATGAACCTATAATGAGTCACACACACACACACACACACACACACACACACACACACACACACACACACACACACACACACACACACACACACGCACACACGCACACACGCACACATGAACGCACGCACGCACACACACACACACACACACACACACACACACACACACACAAATGTACACAGGCATGCACGCAAGCATACACACACACACACACACACACACACACACACACACACACACTCGCTCACACTCACTCTGCAGGATCAACTCAACAGATGACTAAGACTAGTGGGTATTATTTTGCTTTTAGTCTAGGAAGTGACAGTAGGAGATGTAATGGACCAGATCATATATTACAGGCAAGCATTCAGATACCATACACCTAAGGACCTTGAAGTGCAGTGGTGACAGACCATCAATGTGGGTCTTACAAGTACTGTTGAAGACAGTGCCATACCACCTAGATTTCTCTTTGAACCACATATCTTACAAGATCTCTGGCATATTTCAAGCGGTACATAAAAGCTGCCTTAGATTTCTTCCTTTCTTCTGGACAGGACAAATGGGTAGTGGATGCATTCAAGTCTGTACTTCAGTGGTCCCATAGTACCAGCAGAGTCTACCAGTGATCCAGGCATATCAAGAGTAAAGATCAGCAATGGAACAAGTAGACACGTTGCCTGTGTGCCAGTATGCTATTTTTACAAAACAGTGACATATTTTCTGACTGCAGGATGTATATGGATAAATTCCAGCTGGGACGTTTCTGGTCAGATGTTGGCACCATCTATCATGTGCCCTACATCTATGTGAGCTTGGAGGTGGCAGACTCCCTGCAGTTCTTTATATGTGGTTTGGTAATGCAGCTCTTTACAGAAGGTAGTAAATATAACACAAGTCTAAGTTGCACCTCACGGACAGGTATAGTTTTTGATGTGGTTGCTGGTGGTATATTTTGTAGCCTCTGTTTAATCTCCTGTTACCATGTCTATACTTGTAGTTAAAAAATCCTCTGTATTTATTCTTGTTTTTTATTTTATTAAATCTCTCAGGGTCATCCTTATCATCTTGATTCCTTTTCATCTTCTTCAACTTACATTCTTTAATGGATTGGTCAAAGCTTTTTACCCTCTCTCTCAGAGAATCAAACCTTGCATTAAGATCTTCGTGCTACCACAAACATGGACCCTTCCTTAAGAACCCAAATGATCTTGCAAATGATTTTTGTTGGTGAGGGAATATGAAAGCAATATGTTAAGAAGCATTCTGGAACCTATAACTGAACTAAAAATTACAAATTCACCAGCACTTAGTCCTTATTGGAGGGTTTTTTGTTTTGCTGTTTGTTGTTTTGTCCTGGTGGTTGAGTGGTTCCTTTCCTGGGGTTCATTTTCATTGTTCCAGGAACCCGATATGATGAGATTCAATGAAGTCAGGCCTAAGGAAGTGGGATTCGATAATATAAGTATTCAATGTTTTGAAGGGGATCCCTTATATTATATATTTTAATTTATGTCTAGCTTTTTAGTTTCAATTCTAAGGTAGAACAGTCTAAGTTTACACTATGGTGGGAAGGGGGGGGGGACTTGGTGAAATGAATGATTTTTAATGCTTTTATTGCTCTTAACAGAACCCCCCTCTGTAACCACTCCCTTGCTCCAAACAACCTGATTATATATAAATAAGTAATGTTTTTGATGCTTTTCATTATACTTAACTAGAATAGTTTGTTTCAATAAAGGATATTCCATGTTTAACTCAGCTGTGGACTACCTACTAGTTTCTATTTAATTATTTTGTAGGACTTACTTTACAGTTCGATTTTTATTAAGTGAACTAGGTGCATAACATAATTCAAGGAGTGAACTTCATACCCTCCATACTGTGAAGTTTGTTCTTGGTTTGTTTTTGATCCAGTATAGGTTGCATACTGGGTTTTCTAGGACTTCGAGAGATGCAACAGATTTTTTTTAGTCCATAATTTTGGCACCAGTCTTTCTTCTCTGTGTTAGACCCTCTTGAAAGATGTTTGTGTTATGAGGAGAACCTATGATAGCTCCCAATTTGCAGTCATCTGTGAACTTGGTCAGCCAAAGGCCCTTGACATTAGCTGTTACCTTCATGAAGAAGATGCCAACTAGGACCCGTCCCATCATGGAGCTCTGAGCTACCCTACTGGTGACTGGTCTCTTAGTGCAGGAGGTATCACCAGACCTTTCTTCTTGGGTTCTGTCTGTAAACCAGCTGGCAATCCAGAAAATTATAAAGGGGTTTATGTCCAGTTTGGTGAGTTTGTCAATTATACCTGAGTGGGGTGCTGTATCAAACACCTTAGTCATGTCCAGGTAGGTGGTATGCACTGGTTCCCCCTCAGCCACTGCCTTAGGGACTTTCTTATAGAAGTCCATCAGGTTTAGTAGGTATAACCTTTCCTTGGCAAAGCCAAGTTGGGTCCAGTGTCTATATCTTTGTTGATCATTTCCATGATAATTTGTTCCATGACTTTGCATATTAGTCTAGTCATACTAATAGGTCTGTAGTTTTTGTGGTCAGTTGATGGCCCACTGTTGTGAAGTGGGATAACAGTTGCAGTCCTCCATTCTCATGGTACAAAACCTGTTTTGAGGTTACAGTTGAAAAGTGACTCAAGTGATCCTGATAGGTCATATTTCAAGGTATTTAGGAGGCATCCTAGGATATTGTCGGGATTTATTGAGGCTGTGTTTTTGGCCTTAGTGAACGTCACTAGGCCCTGCTCCCTGTTAATAGTTTAGGGGGTTTATGCCAGTATGTATTGTAGGGGGAAGTAGGGGATGAAGTGAGCTGAATTTGTCAGCAAGCAAATTCGCTGTGCAGCTCTGCCTAGTGAATATGCACCAGTGATGACAGTTCAGCACACTGGTGTGTGTGCTGCCTTTAGGTTTTGGACATAGCTGTAGTAGGCCTTGTGGTTGTCTTTAGCCTGAGAGGCTACTTTGACTTCGTAATTGTCCTTATTGGACTTAATTCATACTGGTTGTTTTTTGTTTAGTGTAATTAGAGAGCTCCTGTCATTATGGGAGTTGCTTTTCCTGATTTTAGCCATGACTTTTTTTTCCTTTTTGTTAGTGCTAAAGTTAGGATTCGACCAGTGTGTTTGTTTTTACAGTTTGTTTTGGTTTACTTCTTGCAGGTACAGCAGCCACAGGATTTCTGTGAGTGAACATTTCCACATAGGTTGCTGTTGGGAGCAACACTGAATTTTGACATACTATCACTTAATAGAATGTACTTTGCTTTGGTATAGTTCTTCACTGTTACAGGGTTTTCTGGGGTTACCGAGTTGACTTTCATTTTGAAGGAGACAGCTTTGTGGTCCAACCTCACCAGTAAGGACATGGCATGGGGGGTGTAGTGCTCTTTCATATTAGCGAGTATAAGGGCTAGTATGCTTCATGTGACTCCCCTCTTTTCATCATGCTTGACAAGCTAATTCTTTGTTTTCAGCAAGTGCTGCTTGATTTGTTTCTAACTTCAGAATATCTGCCTAAATACTTCATCCTTAAATTTTCAGGGCCTACCTATTAGTTTCCCCTCAAGTGTTTTGCAATGCTCTGTACAAACTTAGACACCTTGAGTGACATTTTTCTGTTAAAAAAGCACAACTGAAAATTCTCCAATACCTATTTCAAACAGGACAACTAGTTTACAGTGACAAGCACTGTCCACATAGTTGTAAACTGGATACTCTTGACAGTGATTGATATTCTCACTCCAACTGTCTAATCAAAAAAGGGTCTGTTGCCATGAATATGAACTTTTCTACTGTCTCCATTACTGGCTTGGTGGATATGGGCATTCTGAAGCAATGTAGAAATTGCCTCATGTTTACTGACAACCTGTTAATTATCATACAAACTGATATGGTATGTGAGAGATATATCTAACCAATGTCATTGGAAGCAAATCTCTCATGTAAAAGTATTCCTGATGTCAATAAGGTTTTCAGTAGTACACACACTGCACCCATCGCACAAAATTCAAAGCAGACATATAGATCCGCATATACTGAGACACTTACATGTAACCTTCCTAAACCTCAAAGACCTTCTAGATGAAGTGCACATAACAAATACCCACAGCATCCCCAAATGCACTCTTTCAAAACAACACCCACATCAACACAGAGCTACATTTCATGGAGCCTCTACCTCTAAGCCCATAGGACAAGCCACTACACAATCCAACATTCTAGTCATTGGAGACGCCACCGTGAAACACATTGATGTCTCTCTCACCAGGCTGAGTAAGGAGAAAGTTACGGTCTTATCAGGGGCTAGGATCCATCACATTATGCATGCACTCAGGTCATTAGACCACAATTACCAATATGACTCAGTCATAGTCCATGTGGGAGTAAATTACCTGATTCGTACCTCCTTAGACTATATGAAGACAGACATCATGGAGCTCTCAGAATATGCATTCCAGGCTGGTATAAGCCTAACATTGAACAGTATTTTACCCTCTCCAAGGACGATGCTACAATATGAACAGAAGATGTTTGACTTTAATAACTGGCTTAGTTTCTGGTATCATTCTAAGGTGGTGCAAAATTTGTCAGCATGGAAGAAGATGGTCACCAGACCACGCTGCTTTGCCAGGGAAGGTCTGCACCTCTCCCCTCTAGGCTTTTGGATACTAGCTAAAACATTATCTTCTCCCATAGTGCCTTTTTTAGGCAATGCCAAACTGAAAGTACTTCCGACATACCAAATCAAAACCAAGAAAATCTAAAGGTATTACTGCTCAATGCTAGGAGTCTAAAAAAATAAAACTCCACTCCCTAGAAGCTTTCTTTACCCTAGAGAATTCAGATGTCTGTGTGGTCACTGAGACATGGTTTTAAAGGCACAGACAGCACACTAACAGTGCAAGGTTATAATGCCTTGCACACATTTAGGCCAGTTACTTCACAGGCATGGACTAAAGGTGGAGGTGTCTCTATTTACATCAATAATAAATATACTTCAAGGCTGATCAAACAATGCACTTGAGCTGAGCCATGTTCAAATCACCATAGGTAAAATCCAATACCACTTCCGTGCAAGCTATAGGTCCCCCTCTATGACCCAGGAAACCCATACCACATATTTAAACATATTAGAAACACTAACCATCCAACCCAATACCATATTCATGGGTGACTTTATTTACCCCACTATTAACTGGGAATCCTATACGACACCAAACGTACAAGCACAGAGATTCCTGAATTTTGTAAACACAAACTCCCTGGACCAGATAGTCAATACACCAACCAGGGGTGCAACCATACTGGATCTGGTCCTCACTAATATAGGATACTGCTGCCCACCCCCTACTGTAATGCCTTCCCTGGTAAGGTCAGACCACAAAATTGTCTCCTTTGAAGTAAAAATAAAACCTGGGCTCCCAGCTAAACCTGAAATATTCAGGAACTATTCTAAGGCTAACCTCCTGCTATTAAGTGAGAACCTGGAAAATGTTCAAGCCCCCATAAACCCTGAAAACACTTCTGCCTATGAAGAACTGTTCACAGGAACTCTGTAAAAACATGTTAATAGCTGTATAGTGGCAGCTGCACCCACCAGGAAGAAGTACAGAACTAACTCAAAAAACAAGCCACCCTGGTAGAGTCACAAAATCAATTGGCTTTATAACAGGAGGAAGAGAATCTTGGCAAAAATTCAGAGGCACAGCACCCAGCAGGATAAAAGCATTGTCATCAAACTAAACAAATAACTCAGAGGACAAATAAAGTCTACCAAAGCCAAATCTAAGGTAAGTTTGGCCTCCTAGGCCAAGGACAACCACAAAGCATTCTTTATCTATGTCTCCAACCTCAAAGGCAATACACAATTGTGTGCAGAGCTCATTGTAAATGGAGCCACCTATACTGAGCCAGAAGATATAGCAAACCTCCTGGCTGATAAATTTAGTTCCAACTTTACCCCTCTCCCCCCCTCAACCTTCCCTCAGGAAATATCATCAAATATATCTCCCCCTACAATCACTAGGGAACAGGTCCTTAATGTTCTCTCTAAGACCAAGAACAATGCATCAATGGGCCCAGAAAATATCCCATGATGCCTTCTAAATAGCATGAAACATGATCTAGCAGGGCCTCTGGAATTACTATTTAACTGTAGTCTCCAAACAGACTTTGTGCCTCATGAATGGAGAAAGGCAACAATCATCCCTCTGCACAAAGGTGGGCCATCTACAGACCCAGGAAACTACAGACCCATAAGTCTCACTAGTCATATATGTAAAGCCATGAAAAGAATTATCATGGAAATGATCAATGGAGATACGGTAAACCTCCAGACACTGGACCCATCCTAGTTTGGTTTTGTCGAGGGCAGATCATGCCTACTCAACCTGGTGGACTTCTTCGAGAAGGTCACCAAAACAATGGAGGAGGGCAAAGTCATTCACATTGCCTACCTTGACCTGGCCAAGGCATTTGACACAATACCCCACTCAGGTATTGATGACAAACTCAAGAGGTTAGGTACAAACCCAAATGTCACCCAGTGGATAGCCAACTGGCTCACAAACATGACCCAGGAAGTTAGAATTGGGGAGTCCACCTCTACAAGGAGGCCAGTCATAAGTGGAGTCCCTCAGGGATCAGTCCTTGGACCACTCCTTTTTGGCATTTACTTCTCAGAAGTCAAGGACAATGTTAGCGGTCTCTGGGTGACTAAATTTGCAGATGACTGTAAATTAGGAGCTGTCATTGAATCTCACACTGACACAAATGTTCTCTAGAGGTGCTACCACAGACAAACAACTGGTGTCAGAGCTATGGACTAAAACTAAATGCCAAGAAATGCATAATAGTATCCTTTGGGAAGTCATCCATCCATGGTAACTATCATATTGACAACATACCCCTTAGAGTTGACCCAGTAGTCAGAGACTTGGGGACACACATAGGTAGTAATCTAGCCTTTGATAACCATGTGTCTACAGTGGTGAGGAAATCATTTTATGTTGCTCAACTTAGAAAACAAATGTATGGAATCTAAGTCCAAGGAAGTCATTGTGTCAGTTTATTCAGCATTCATCAGACAAAACATTAAGTACAATGCCCCCTTTGGTATGTACCTAGCCAGTGATATCCAACAAGTGGAAAGTCCACAGAGCTTCCTCACTAAAAGAATACAGGGCATAAGTAATATGTCCTATGCAGACCACCTCACGGCTCTTTCCCTGTATTCTATCTCCTGCAGGCTTTTGAGGGGAGATCTATGCCTGCATACAGGGCATTGTCAGACCCCACTCTGATGGACCTCCTACATATCCATAAAACAAACAGCACTAGAATTACCTGTTCTAAACACTTAAACCTTGCCTGTGATATAAATAGGCCTGCTGGAGAGATAGGTATGTATCCCAGAGACTACACCATCTAAGGAACAGGCTCCCTATCTATGTGAAGCAGAGTTCCTCCCTAACACAATTCAAATGCAACTTGGATAATTGGATGGGAAACTGGAAATTCATCCCTGGTTTGGCACCTAGGTCTCTAATGGACAGAGGTAACTCATAAATGGTTCATCTCCCAGGCACATGCTTACACTTATCAAGGGTATCAAAACTTGTCAGAGATTTGGGATGCATGGCTTGGCTTAAAAAGACCCTTATAGTTGTTAGCCTAGTAAACACCTATGAACCTCTGGTGGGTGTGTTCATTATCTAGCCAAGGGTATTTGTGCTAATAAAGTCCAGGAATTAATGTGCCTGCAAGTATGAGGCAGTGTTTGTTTTCCAGTCTAAAGAGTCTCCCATGAACAGGCTAGTTGGTTTAAAGGTAAGTGTCTCCAGTAGTTCTAGGTATGAGCTATGGGATTCTGTGGACATATTGGGTGTCCTGTAGCTTGCTAGGATATGGTATTGGGCTTTATCTGTATGATTTACACATGGATAAATTCCAGAGCATCGTCCTGTTTAACCAACGTAGTCATGCTGCTTGCTAAGATACAGTGAGACTCCACCTGTTGTCCCTGTTTGTGAGCTGATGGTCTAAATGTGTGAATGGCACTGATGCCTTGCACTGCTGGAGTACATTCTGTGGATTTAAACCATGTCTCGGTAATGACACAGATGTCTATATTCATCAGAATGAGGAGAGCTTGTAGAGTGTGGAGTTTCTTGTTTCGGCTACTGACTGAGCAGTAACACCTTTAGATTTCTTTGGGTTTTATTTGCTATGTGTTTGTATGTTTCCAATTTAGCATTGCCTAAAAAGCCTTTAAGAGGGTGAATAAAGTTTTAGCCAATATTTGGAAGCCTAGAGGAGACAGGTGCAGACCATCCTTTCAAAGGAATGTGATTTAACTACGACCTCCCATGCTGTCAAATATTGAATCCCCACTGGAAAGGCATCAGACACTAAGCCAATTTTTCAAGTCAATGCTCTGTAATTCAGGCTGCCAACTGACTTTCTAATCTACACTGAATATTTTTGGGAAAGTGAAAGGCCAGTACTGAGGCCCATAAAACATATGTACTATAAAATAGTAACCTTCTTTAAGGGGGAAAGCTCTCTTCCCCAGCTGACATACATTGAAATGAATTCACTTTCTCATAAATTTTCTCTGGCATGTAACTACCAGCTTTGTACCCATGGCATTTTCAAACAGATAATATAACTGAAATTACTCTGTATAATGGATTGCCTCACTGTAACAGCATTCTTGGCAAATATTTAAATAAAAGTGGTCTAGAATATGTTTTATACCAGAAAGCTTATATGGGTGCTGTTACATCTAGCAATGCACTCATACCTCAGAAGAAAAAAAAAATGACTGCATTAAATAAAGCATTTTCTCAAAATATAATTCTGCTTGTGCCACTGCTTTCAAATGGTTCAAAAAGAAAATATTAATATCATCATTATATTAGGTGAAACAAGATCAAATACAGTCAATTAATGTCTGTCCATAGTTCTCTGTGACCTTCAGGACTTGTAAATCTGAAGAGTAGACACTCACTGGTGTTGTTACTTCCTGGCTTGCTTTCTAGACTAGAGTCACAACCATGACTATATCACTTTCTACCACTGGTGCCATATCATGGTTTTAGAAAAAAAGGATGCCTCATAAGGATGTGCTTCCTATTTGTTACAATAATTACTTAATCAACTGATGCTTTTATTTCACTTATTTAGTAGAGCTTAACAGGGTCATGCTTGAGCTCTTTCTCATTTCTTAACAACAAGGTTTGTTCTCTGCAAAAATTGTGGTCCTTGACAGTATCTTAGCATCAAGATATCTTACTGTATTTGATCTTTTCCATATATTTTCATCTGATTTGTGCTTGGACTTAAGCAAATTTATTTATGAAGTTGTAATCGGAAAGACATTCTATATGCTGCAAGCATGCTGTTTAATTATTCCTTCTGGCGAATCCCTTTCAACTTGACAATTATTTTACCATTACTAACATTCAGCACAGTCATTCCTCTAACCCACTGTCTCATGGTGAAAGTGGAATAATTCTTCTGTGTGCAATTCCTAGGCACTCAAATACTTTTTGAAATGATGGCTGTTAAAAGAGAGATGATTACTTGTCCCATCTGTATCCGTTACCACAAAAGTAGTAAATATTTTGGCAAGAGCTATTACTACTTTATTCAGAAACTGAAACTGCTGATTTGTTGATTAGAATTTTTGAGTTGCTGTCAATAGCAACTAATATGGACTCTTCAGTATACATTGGTCCATATAAAATAAAGGCATAGATTAGCACATGCTTCTCTTGGACATTCCTGCAGTTTTATTTGAGCAGTTTAATTTTGCTTTCCACTGACTCAACTTTGCAAACCATCTGTATTTTTTTAAATACATTCACAATCTTGGTTTTGTACCTCACATCTTTTATCATGTTCACACTCCTCTCTGCTTTTTTATCCTTTCGTCTTCTATCTCTATGAAAAAAAAACACTGTTTCTACCAGTCCAAGTTTATCTTCTAGTTAATAACTAAAAAGATTATATTATTTATACCTTTACTGTTTCTCTTTGTACTCTGAATTCTTCTTTAAAGCAGCCTTTAATCGGAAGTGTTTTCCCTGAATTGTATATGTAGATGCTTCCTTTAAATTTCTGCAATTCTGACTTTAGTCTTAACTCGATGTATATCTCAGATGTTAAAATATTCATGGATAATGACAGGCTTTTGTCATATTTTTCTTTTTTCCACTATTGTTTCTAGCACTTCTGTACTATAATTTGCAGTTGTATTGAATACGAATGTTGCTTTCTTTGTCACTATCTGCTTTTATATCATATTTATTTCATATTTCTGCTACTTTATCTTGTTGGTGCTGTCTGTTTCTGAAATTTGTTCTCTTTTTGTTATTTCTGATAACTTTTACTTCTGTATACTCTAGTATTATGATTCTTTTTATTTCAGTTTAAATATACTTTTCCCAATATTGTGAACTGCTCTTTATAAAGATACTTTCCACCATGGAATCTAGTATCTGCACTGTCTCTTGTAACTGTATCTCTTTTCTGCAACATTTATACATGTTTTGTTTATATCTGCCTCCATCATTTTATTTTGTTCTTCTTCATTAACTATATCACTGTTTACTCCTGTTTTATTAACTGCTTTAAGATCCTCAGTCTTCTTTATTATGAAACTGTGGAGAAGTCAAGACATCTTGCAAAGTTTCTTGTTACTGCATTTAGGTCTGAGGATCTTCAAAAATGAAGATTTCTTGAAAGCATATATAAACCTTTTCATTCCCATACATTAATCTAACATTATTTTAAAAATGTTGACTAGTAAAGACACATGAATGTCTGAAAATAATTTGTAGAATGCTGAGGGTATAATTGTGATAATTATCCTTTTTCATTGTCTTATTCCTGTAGATTTTGCACATTGCCCCCTTGGATGAATGCTGAGATACAGTCCAGTTAATGTTAATACTTTAATCATCTCTTAATTTGCATTATGTATTGATTTGTAAATAAAGCACAATTCCTCCCAACTATTATATACCTTATAATGAATAAATCTGGTTTTAAAGTTCTTTGAGCAAGTATTATTTCTCGGGTCAATATTATCATATCACACACTCAGAAGAGCGAATGACAGATAATCGACTCTATGTAAATGAAAGCTTACAATGTCGAAACTTCAGAACAGCGATTATTTTCCAATGGAAAACAATCGGTGTTCTAAAACAAAAAAGAAACAAAAAAAAAACCAGTACTGGGGGGCTTTGCCCCTCAGACCCCCCTTACTTAAATATACCAACTCCGAGATCGCATTACAGTGCCGAAAAGGCAAAGTAGTGAAAGCGGCCAAACAAATTATTTCCCAGGGAAAGAATTCGCTGAACAGCTGCTTCACTATTTTGCCTTTTCGTGCTTTACTGTTCGACAAAGACGCATTCGACTACCTGTGTCTGCAACAGCATAATAGGGAACCTTATTTCTCTGTCCCCTGAGACTTCTAATAAATTTTCTTTAAACAAACTCTAGTTGCCATTAATCTATAATTGTGATTTGGCAGAACAATAGATTTTACTCTAAAATCAGTTTAACCGTGGATTTATAAAGGTAATATAACACAGCTGGCTATCTTGTAGCTATAACCTTGAATATTAATCGCATTTGTCTCATTGCCCTGTTGTTGATAATTAAAATATGTTTCTTGAATGATAAATTCCTGACCTGCTTGTACACCAAGGTCCACAATACTATTAACAACTTCTAGTTGGTGGGTGAAGTACAGCTCCTACACCTTCCATTTTCCCATATAACTTTACCTTACTCGTGCTCACAATAAGATTTATTTAGCAGTTTGGATAGATAAGTATTTCATTTAGCTATGCCCTCATTATTATGGATGACAACACAAATTTCATAGTCATCAGCATATTTAATCAGCCCAAAATCAGATGACTATGGAAAAAATCTGAAAACATTAAGTTAAATAGGACCGGTCTCAATACTAATATTTGAAGGACACCAACTGTTTCTCTTTTCCTTGTGGATTTTACTTCCTTAATCACTACCCTTTGCTTTCTAAGATTAATCCATATTATTATCTAATGAATAACATGTTGAACAACCTACAGGTGGTGAAACTTTAAAAAAAATAATTTTATGTGACAGTGTTGAAAGCTTTACTAACATTTACAAACAATATCACATGTTGTGTTTTCCTGGTCTATATTTTCTGATATTAGAGTGTAAGATTTTGTTAAACTGGTTAGTGATGAGCACTCTTTCATGAATCTATGCTGTGTATTTTCAAGTTCTGGTCCATATGTCTGTACTATTATCTAGTAGTGGTGATTGAAGTCACTAAATAATGACAGACAGTTGAGTTTCAGACTTTGTATATTTCAGAAAATGCATGCTAACACACAAACTTTTTATTCTAGCAACTTTCAAAGTTTATAAGAGCAATATTTAAAATCTGTCCTGATGTATATATTTTGGGCCTTTGTCCCCCATTATTTTTGACTTTGTCCAGATTTTTTGTGCTAAGAGGTTGAGAGGTATGAGGCTAAAAGAAAAAATAATGACAAACAAGTTCATCAATAATCATTAGTATATATGTATGTCACAGTAAAGTTACTTTAAGCTGACCATAACTTAACTTGATGTTCATGTCAAATCAGCTGGAGCACAGCCCCACTGCAGCACTCCCTGGGTTGCAGGAGCATTTTTTTCCCTTGCAGGCACACTTTACTTATTTATTTAGTTTTTAGAGAAAAGGAATTACTCTAAAAATAAATATACAAACAGGGAAACAGCACCTCTACAAGTATGACACCTGATGGCAGTTGTGTCGTTCACCTGTGCATAAGGCCGGCCCTGGCGGTAGTTACACTCCTTTCTTTAGAAGCTTATCTACAAAAGAAGGTTTGAGATAGGATAATAACTGGCTAGATCATCAGGAGCTAATCTTGCTTTTTGGGGATCAGAGTAACTAAGGTGTCTTTTAATTCTGATGGAGAGACAACATCCTCAGTGGGAGGAATAATAATATGATAGGGAACTGGATCAAATAGCTTCAAACAATCCAAACAATTCTAGTGAGGGAAAAATCCAATGCACAAATGGTGGTACATATATTGGAAATTATAGAGACAAAGACAGTATGATCTGGGACAAGTAACTACTTGATGACAATTAATAAGCAGACTCAACTCAGAGTGGATGTGACGCCCGTGCCCTGGCCCAGCAATCAAGGAGCCTCAATCCTCACCACTAACACCAGAGAGGGCATCTCATATGAGGAAAGGATAAGAAATGCACACAGTAAAGTGCAATTTCCCTTAAGAGCACACAGAGATCACAGTCATTCCAGGGCTGGTCGCTCCCTTGCTTCCCAGGTCTCCAATAAGACTCCCCACTGGCACAGCTATAGGGTCCAGATCTCAGCCTAGCTGGCAAGCTAAAACCTGCAGTACCCTCTTTGTCCAACCAGTGCTTTGTGTCCCCGCCCAAGTAGCTGACACACACACACACACACACACATATACACACTTAGAGATAAGTATTTATACAACTTCACAGACACTCCTGGGAAAGGCTTACACAGATTCTCCAGCTGTGTCCCTTTCCCCAGACTATACAGTAGTAATTACTACCACCGCCAGCTAATAATTATCAGCTACCCAAAGGCCCTTAAAAGGGTGTCCAGTTATTACTGTGCAATATTATTATCCAATAGTAATGTAACTTAAGCAATCAAGGCTTATTGGAAGGGCTTATTACAGGATCACGTATAAGCATGCAATGTACTCTAGAGCTTAATTTATCTCTACATAAACCAGCCACAGTTGAAAAGGGTTTAAATATATTTAATAATAAATACCAAAAACACAAGACAATACTACTACACCACAGTGCTATTCAAGAGTTCAGAGATCACACAGAAACTTAAAATAATTCAGTAGTACAGTTCTAACATAACATAAAAACACTTAGTCTAATCTTTTTCTAATTCCTAGCTATTGCTACAAGAAAACATACTTCTAAAATAACTTACTTAAGAGAGCATAGGCAGTGCTGAGTTAGATGTCCAAGATCAAAATGCTTAACAATCTCTGGTTCTCACTGTTTAAATTGAAACTCCAGTTCTGATAAACATTACATCATCTTTTTCACCCTTGCTGGAGTTCCCAGGCTACACATTAACTTCATTTACATTCTTTTACACTTAGAGCAATAAAGGACATCCCACAAGTAAATTCTGGTCATTAACTTTAGCCTTAAAACAATAGACAGGAAGCCCCCATCTAGCCGGACTGGAGCCGGCTTGTAAAACATCAAAGACAGTGATGAAATCATTTTAATTTCAAAGGACCAATAAGAATTGCTTGACTTAGCTTTCTTTACAGCAAATAGCAATGTTGCCACTTTGTTTTAAGTTCAACATTCACAGTATTTACAAATAATAGAATTATGTGCCAAATTCTATTTGACTAGGCTGGCAGCCTTCACCCTTCTCTACCAGTCTTCACAGTGGACACCAGCAATGTCAAGCCTAGTATTTCTTCATAACCCTAAACTGATGACAGCAATCTTGTTAGCAAAATATTCAAAGTCAAAGTCAAGTCAAAGTCAACTTTATTGTCATTTAGACTCCACAAAGGTAACCTAAACAGCACTGCATGTATCAGGCTCACTAGTGAGATGACAATTACACACACAAAAATTATGGGTCTATACTATAACGCCAAAAATGGCTAAACACCGAACGCCATTTCAGTGACACAAAGAGCAAACTACAAGTTACTTGAATGTCCAGATCGCTGATTTTTTTCCTAGTGAATTTGCCCTTTTCCCCACTGTGGTGTGATCTCGGAGTTGGTATATTTAGTTGGGGGGGTGTGGGGGTGAAGTTGCCCAGTTTGTAATGTTTGAGCTGGTGTGTCGTGTCTGGTTAGCCTACCGATTTTTTTTCCCTAGGAAAAAAATCGGTGATCTCGCCACTTGCATAACTTGTAGTTCACTCGTTTTGTGTCACTGAAATGGTGTTTAGTGTTTAGCCATTTCAGTGTTGTAACATAGACCCCAAATTACATATAGCACATGCAACATACATAGCATTAACTTTAATTTAGAGTATTTCCCTACATACTACTATAAATTACTATATCTACAGTTTTTAGCAGCTGAGTGATTATTGCATATTTATTTATTGCATACTTATTTTCTGATCTGTTAGAATAGCTAAAAGATAAATATTGCACTTGATTGACATTGTAAACAGATAACTATGAGTGAACATCTTGTAATTTCTATTGCACTATAATGGTTTGACTGACACAAGACCTTATCAATGACTAACATTCCTGAGATTGCTTACAGAGTTCAAGAACCTAATCACCTGTGGAAATAAACTGTTCCTGAACATGGTTATTTTACAGTGCATGCTGCAGTATTGTCTGCTAGATGACAAACTTGTAAACAGACCACAGCAGGGTGTGTAGAGTCACTGGTTATTTCAGTGGCCCTGTTGTAGCAACGTGTCATATATAGACCATGTATCACTGGGAAGTTGGAACCTGTTATTCTCTCAGCGACCTTCACCACCCTCTGTAGGGCTTTTTGATCTGCAACTAAACAGCTCCCATACCACACCATGAAGTTGCTCATTAGGATGCTTTCTGTGGCACCCCTGTAGAAGGTGATAAGGATGGGGGGTGGTAAATTAGCTTTCCTTAACCTCTGCAGAAAATTAAGGCATTGGTGGGCTTTCAGGACTATGTGCCTGGTGTTAAGTGACCAGGATAATAATAAGTGGAGAGTGATCTGGATGGGTTTTCCTGAAGTCTATTATAATCTCCTTGGTTTTGGTGACATTGAGATCAAGGTTGTACCTAGCAGTGCATTCACTTCTTCCCTGTATGCTCCTGTATTGAACAGGTAAGCCAAATTCTTTGATAAATAAAGGTTTGTTTCATAGCTTTTCCAGCACCTGAAAGAGAACAATGGGTCAGTTTGTCATAGCAGAGATCTCTCTGGACAATTACTTAGACTTTTGGTTATCCAGGACAAGGTTGTCTTCAAGTTAATCAATTCAGTATCATTTTTAATCAAGCCTTTGGCTTTCACTCCTCCATTTGTGGAACTCAAAATCAAACCATTGCTAGGTTGTTCATGGCTTAGGGCAACAATGTCAAGTGAGCAGGTAAGGGCCATAGAAAGCAAAAATAAATGCTAAAATGTTGTTTATTTTTGTATTTTATTTCAAGCAAACATTTTAAATTACAGAGCAACTGCTGCAGATGTTATATTATTTTAAGACTTATTCCACGTGTTCATTAAAGCTGGGAAGTTATTGGTGCAGAAATTGTCATGTAATGCAAAATATTGTTTCCCGCTTTGACAAAGATGACATTAGTCATTTCAGTTAAACAACAGCTGTTATAAAACATTTGGATTTATAATTGTTCTCCATTTGGATTCATAATTGTTCCACTACTTATTTTCCAATAACAGGTTCATTAATGATACAGAACACTTGCTTTGCTGTGAAAGTTCTTCTAATATTTCATTTACATGTTTGTTTCCAAAAAAAATAATTTGTTGAAGCAAGGGTAGCTCTGGGGTTTCAAGCTGAGCTGTCAGGTAGTAGCGGTGTTTGGTGGCTAGGCAGGATCAGAGAATGTGGCATGGATCCTTGATAGATACACATACACTAAATGACATGAACTACTAGCCACTGATACTGATACCTGGAACACTTTACCCTGTGCACTATTATATGCTATGCAGTGTGGCACTTCTTTTTATTCATGTCATTACCATTAGGAGTAAGTTTTGATCACTTTTCTTAAATCAATTAATGTTTGATAAATTGCACTTTTGTTAATGTTTTGAAGCATTTAAAAGGGTAAATGAGGGAATGAATGGTAGGTTATGATTGCTACATATCTGGAGACACAGCTGGTACTGTTCTGTAGAGCAAATCTATCAAGTACAGTGCGAATATAGAATAATTCTAAGAAAGATAAGAAAAATGGTGTAGGGTCTGGGCCACAAACTATATAAAGAAAGATTAATATTTAACCCTTAGTATTTGGGCCCATTGCTATGGTATGGAAAGATAAAGCCCTGACTATAGCCCAGGAAACCAGAATTAAATTACCGGCTTTGGTATCTAAGGTGCTGGTAAGGCAGGTTGTGTGATTCCATCCTGGGTGGTAAGGCATGCACTTGGAAACACTTTGTGGTTGGTCTATGGCAGAGACTGGGGACACTAAGGGGATATTGGTCTTGAGAGATATAGGGCACTGGATGAGTCACTACAGAGGTGGAACAATATGCCAGCATGCCCTAATGTACAACAGTCTCAGGACATTGTAGCTGTACATAAAGGGATGAGGAAATTAGGACAAAAAAATCCTTCAGCAGGAATATAATGCTGCCCTGTGATGGCTCAATCTCCTCAATGGCCAGAACCAACTCAGTGAAAGTCCAGGGATGGATTGTCAGATTTTGTAGACCCTGTGAATGAGGACAGGCTCATGAGAGCAGCTGATGGTCAGCTGTGCAGAGGAGGAGACAAATAAAAACAGAACATTCAATAGTATGGGACAGTAAGGAATGAGATATGTAGGCCAAGGAAAGAACCACAATCCAAAACAGCACATTTTAGGAAACAAATGATAAATGTGAAGACAACATCATTTGAAACCTGTATGAGTAGTTCAAGTCAACATGTGAGTTTTGTTTTGTTACACCAAAACAATGTAGAATCATGAAACAGTCTTTCTAATGACACTGTAAAATTCAAGAATACATACAGTAGAATCTTGCTTACTAGCACAGAAGGTCATACCTTACTATTAACCTTTTGGGGTCTGCTGTTGACTTGATAGGTGAACTTCCATGTGGGAGTCGGACAGTGCTGTAGTAGAAACTCTTCCTCGGGTGAGAATATGAAGGGTGTGGAAACTTGCAAGGCAGGTCCATCTCCTGGTGGAGTTCAAGATTTAGTCTCCTATAAACAACCAGATTCATTGATGGGGAAATACATTCTTTAAAGTATGTGAGTATATCACTTGGAGTTTATACAAATAAACCTTGCACTAAAATGTTGAATACTGTTGTTCAGTCTCGACTAATTAAGAATTTTAAGCTTATAGACAAAAAAAAATCTTTCTCTCCATATAACGCAGTCCATCTTCTTAGTTACTAACCAAATATAGAGCCTTTCTAGCTTTGTGGGTTGTAACTAAATAATTTGTTTGCTTCAGTGAAAATATTTTACCTGAGTCATAGAGTGGAGAAGTTCTGTACTTGGGAGGCTTCAATGCTAAGTGGGGCAATTTTAATATCATCCGCCCTTGTGAACATTTGCATTTCTGCGGTTTCAAGTCAAGGAATAACTGTCCCAAGTCAGACTGATAGGAAGTCCAGGAGGGGAAAGTACTCCTGATTAGGTATGTTCATTCTACCTAGACAACAGTTAAGAGCAGGCATTCTATCTAACCCTATAAATGATCATCATATTACTTCTGTGCGGAGTCTGCATGTCCTCCCTGCTGTCACATGGGTTTCCTCTGGGTGCTCCGGTTTCTCCCACATTCCAAAGACATGCAGTAGGTGCACTGGACACTCTAAATTAGTCATAGGTGAGTGTGTTTGAGTGAGTGAGTAGTGTGAATTTGCTGCTGCAGTAGGGCTAGCCACCCAGCTGTGTAAACATTGGCTCGAGATGATTGTCACTGCAGAAGTGACATCTCCACCCCATGTGCAAAATTGGGAGAATGGGTTGAGGATGGCTGGATGGATCAGGACAAAAAGCCTGCGGTTCATAGATGCTTTAGAAATGGAAAACTGAGAACAAAAACCCAGTCAGGACAAGGTTAATCAAATTATTCAAGGAATCAGTTGGAGGCACTGGACCGACTCCTCTTTTTTTTGAAGCTCTTAACTTCTTCATTGAAACCATCATGGTTATTTTAGGTATCCGTGTGTTTCTTAGGTTTCTGATAACTAAACATGCCCCACCCCCTTCCTTGTTTGTCAGATTCCATAAGAATTTGTATGATCTCAATGTACAAAGCCTCGCCCAAATATCTGCTGAACTCATTTAGAAATCACAGTAAAAATCTCCAAAGAAACATAACCACTTTCTCGGACAAAAATCAAGGCTATTCAGAATCCCTGAAATCATTCCAGAATATGTTAACTAGATTCTGATTTCCTGGAAAACAATAATTCCATCTCCCTCATATCTAGACTCAGGCAGGAATTTTCAGAATATTGATCCGAAGTCACCTGACATAAATTCTGGTTGTTGCATTGGAAGCAGAATTCTAAAATTCAGCTTCAGACTGCAGGAAGTTAACTTCAGCCTTATTAGGAAACTCTTCAATCAAACTAAAGACTTAGACTTTAAAGGGACTAACTTTTTTATTTATTTATTTTATTTATTGACATTTGTTTACTGGAAAAGTCCAACTGGGTAACAAATCTCCATTTTCAATGGAGGCCCATGGAGAAAAGTTCCAGAGAGTTAAACAATATTAAATAAAAGAGTTGTACAAATGTAATTAAAGAGCATATATGTATGTAGTTTGATAGTGGAATGCATAGGATAACAATAAAACATGTGGAGACACCAGCGATGTAAAAATAAGCAAAACATGATGACTAAATATGACAATAAGTATATACAAAAGTATAAGAAGTATAATCTACTATGCTAGGATATAAAAATAAAAAGATACAAGTTCACCCTAAGAGTGGGAAGAGGGCAGGTGTTGAAAGGTATAGCTAGCAAGTGTGATGAGAGGTTAGGTTAGTAAGAATTTAAAGTATTTGTTAATATAGATCATACAGATGAGGTGCGTGGGCATAGCCATGTGTTAGTGAAAACTTCTTTGAGAGAGGACTTAAATATATGGGGGCTAGATACAGAGGATAGAGTTCAACAGTTTAGATATGCAGTACAAGTATAAACTTTGTCCCATACTTCTTTTTTTTATTTTTTTGGTTTATAGATTTCAAGCAGGTTTTTGTCTCGAGAGCACAGGGGGCAATTTGGGAGATAGTGATAAAGTACTGAGGAGAAAGAAGGGCAGGTATAGGGGTTATATAGGATTTCATGCATTACAAGTAGTTGCATATGGGCCAGTTGATGTGGGAGCTCTAACCACCTGAGAGAACGCAATGCAGAGCAGTTATGAGCTTCGAATTTAGCTATGTTATTATAGCATTGCTACAGCTGTGATTTAAGTGAGATGTGCACGCTAGTTAAAATAAGTGAGCCACCGGTAAGACAGGGTAAAAATAAGTGTTAGCTAGGGTGACTGTACTAGAAGGAGTAAGGAATTATTTTTGCTCTAGATAGTAGACCTAGCTTTTGATGGGTTATTTTATACAGTCTCATATAGGAAGATCACATTTTATCATCTGTGGTGACACCAAACAATTTGGCATGGGTAACTACTTCAACAGCTGTATTATTTAAAGAAGTAATGTGGAAATTGCTTTCTTAATTGGCATGGGACTTTGAAAAAATAGTAGTAGTTTAGTCTTTTTGGGATTAAGTAAAAGTTGGTTTTGTTGTAGCGACAGTTTGACTGAGTTGAAGGCATTTTGTGTTATGGATTGTAGTTGTACTGGTTTGTCAGATGAGAGATGAGTCATCTGCATACTAAATAAGGCAAGCTTGCTAAAAGGAGGTATATTCATTGATAAAAATATTAAATAGCAGTGGACCAAAAATAGAGCCTTGAGGACCACCCATTTTGACTTGGAAAAAAAAGACAGAAAAAAGAGAGCCATTTGACAGACTGATATCAGGTAGTTAAAGAACCACAAAAGAGTTGGTTTGGAAACGTCTAGAGAGAACATCTGAATCAGAAGTTTCTCATTTCACACTATACCAAATGCTTTTGTGTGATCTAGAAAAGCAGAAGAAAGAAACTTTCCTTGGTCTCTAGCCTTCTTAATGGTGTCAGAAAAGTTGAGGAGAATCATTGTGGTGCTATGCCCTGGTTAGAAACCATGTTGTGTAGAGGTTAGGAGATCATTTTGCAAGAGGTATTGAAGGAGTTGCTTATGATTAAACTTTTCCATAATCTTAGAAAGGGGGGACAAGATGGCAATTACCTAAAGTTAGAGATTTGTGGAGGGGATAATGAAAATGTATCCCACAGGGCTGGAACATGGGAGTCTTGAATAGATCTATTAATGAGAATTGAGACTGGCTATGCTGTAGAGTCTGCAGAGATCTTTAGGTATTCAGCAGGGAGGTCATCATCAGTAAGAGAAGAGGGTTTAACTTTCTTTAGTAACTGTTTAACACATGATGTGGAGACAGGTTGGAGACTAAAGACATAGATGTCAGCATGAGTAGAGTTTTGAGGTAAATTAAATGGTTGGGGACAGTTGGAGGTAAGACAGGCTACGATAATGATGTTAAAAAAGGTGTTAAATTTGGTAGCTGTTTTTGAGGAGGATAAGTCTGGATATGGGTTTGGTGAGGAAGGAGAGCCAGGTTGAAAATTTTTTCTAATCAAGATCCAGAATTTCTTTGGATTTCTTTTAGGATTTTATTGGGGTCAGAGTAATAGAGTAGTATATATATATATATATATATATATATATATATATATATATATATATATATTTTTTTTTTTTTTTTTTCTAGGTGAATTTGCTTCTTGGTGAGAACTGGCAACATTTTCCCTGGTTATTCCTTTTAACTATCTCATCAAGAGAAACATCATGGTAGTAATATTCCCAAGCTATGGAAGGAGGACCGTCTTATTCCCACACCCAGAGATGGCTTATCAAGAGGCATGAGTAACTACAAACTGATAGCCAGCCTAAACATGTTTACAAAATACTGGACATTATAGTGGAACAACTATTAACCTAGTTCATAGCATCTAACAATATTCTTCATTAACTACAGTGTAGCATCAGGAAAGTATACTTGGTAAACTGACCTTTGCTACAGGTCTGTGATGTCACTTGTGATGTCATTAATAATGGTGGAACCACAGGCACTTTTCTCCTGAAGCTTTACAAGGTGTTTGATGAGCCACAAGTATCTCAAAAATGCTGAAGGCCCTTTTGCTTCAAAACTAACCACTTCTGTGGTTTGTCAATTACCTGAAGAACTTGACAAACATTGTGAAATGGAGGTCAGAGTTAACTTCAAAATTTATGTTTCAAAATGGAGCTCCCCATGGATCTATCCCAATGACATTCATTTGTAGTATTTATATGAAGAGGTCATCTATCCCAATGACATTCATTAGTGATATTTATATGAACAGGTCATCTATCGCAATGACATTTATTTGTAATATTTATATGACGAGGGCATCTATCCCAGTGTTATTCATTTGTAATATTTCTATGAAGAGGTCATCTATCCCAATGATATTCATTTGTAATATTTATATGAAGAGGTCATCTATCTCAATGACATTCATTTGAATGATTTATAGAAGAGGTCCACCTTTGTGTTGTGGTTATCTGGTAGCACTGCAGTATCAAAGACAAACATAATATTTTTAAGTAATAGGAAGTCTCAACCTTCAGTGCAGAATACAGCTCAAGAATTTTGTTTTACCTAGTTGACTGAATCCCACTGCCACTCACTGTTATTAAGAGTAAGTTTGTTTTATTCTACAGTAATCATTGTTTTTCAGTCATCTCTCCTGACCTTGTTACATTTCACTATGGTGCAATAATTGGTTAAGCTGACAACATTAATACTTGGGTATAATACTAGGCAGCTTCTTAACAGGTGTCAAGTGAATAAATTAGACTGTGAGGTAATGAAGTCAAATGATGGACAGTTTGCATAGGGTTCGGGCCTACTTGCTTTTGTGTATGAGTCCCAAATTAGTCTCTGCTCTGTTATCACAATCTTTTATCTCTCTCTGTACTTTATACTGGTCATATAGGAGGTACTGTCAGCAAGTTGCAATGTTTCTGTTGTACTCGCATTAAATTTTCTTATTTTGCACCATATAGTAATCACTGATGCAAACTACACAAGAAACTTAACTGGGTCTCCTATAAACACAAAGTAAATTCTTTGTTGTTATGGTATACTTTCTGTCTGCTGCAGCCATGCTATTCCCTCCTCCACCCAATAGCCAAAGGTGGACTGGTTTCATCCCAGCATGGGTTAGATCCTCCAGGGATCACTAAAGAAAATAGAGCAGCAACTGCAACTCTTGTGGTAATGCTTTAGCTTGTAATTTTGTAGATAGCATCAGGAATATGCTACACCCTGACGTCAGATCTATATTCAGCAGATTTGAATTGTTCCTTGTACATTAGTTAAACTGTTGACTCCAGTGCTGTTACCTTTTTCTTAGCTATATAGCATGCTTGTAAACATATCGGCCACCGCTATGGTCATATTATTTTATTGTATTGTCTTATTTTATGAACCAGTGATACAGTCTTTTCATTTTAGTGTCATGTTATTCAGTCATGCTGTTTTATTTCTAATAGTGTAACAATATAGTGAAGCTTTTCTTTCTGAAACTTCACTGAAAATGGTCCACAACCCAGCAAGTAAACCAACCAAAACAAATAAATGATGTCTAGCTGTACCCAAGACCTAGTTATCTTGCTACTATTTTCTGTCAGTGTCACAGCATTTAGAAACAGGTATCGCTTTGCAGTGGTTATGTGTGTGTGTGTGTGTGTGGGGGGGGGGCAGTGGGAGTAGAATAAACTGGCCAAGATAAATCAAACCAGGCTGTGAGGGTAGCCTGAAGTTAAACAGGAGTGGATAAGTACCAAACATGCCAGGTCTGCAGTTTACTTGTAGGAAGGGGACTGTGCATTTCAACTTAGTCCTTTAGCTGACAATAGTATTTGTTGATTAAGCTTTCAGAACAGTATTCTGTTCAGAAAAGAAAGGGGATAAAGTAATGAAGCTTGACAGAAATTCAATCAGAACTGCCTATCATGAGAATGATGCTATTTAGAGCTAGAAAATAATTTTAATTTACTCATCTTTAAAAGTAGGACATGGAGGAGTTAAAAAGTGCAGGATTTGAAGTCTGAATAGCAGCTCTAGAGAGCATAATGGAATCACTGCCAAAAGAAAACAATGACTCATTCATACTCCCTTTTCTTTTATTTCAGCGGCCTTAGGAATAAGGAAGTGGCTGAAAGTCTACACTACTGTATTACTGCTACCAGCAAAACAGGCAGTGCTGTATATCTGCTGGCCGCAAATGCTTTCCGCCATACAGATGATTGTGTTTTTTGTACCCTTCTGTTTAATATAACCCACCCCATCTAAATGGAAACCAGATTTTACTTGTGGCCATGTTTTCTTTCTGGTCAGGGTGTAGTTTTTGGCTGGTTAAGGTTTACAAATCAGCTGAGCTGTAAAGTAATATTTCTAGGACTTCACTGTAATACTGGGATCATTTCAGACTTAATAATAAAAAAGAGCACCAAAGTTGCGAGCCCACAGTAATATTTAATAACTTATAAAAATAATAAAACAATGTAGTTAAGTGCTTTTATCAACAAGTATGACTTCTTCAGAACAAGGAAACATTCAAAATTCAAGTTTAAATACACAATACCAGTTAGTCATTGGTTCTAATCCAGCCAATTCTAAGAGTGAAAAATCACTGCTCATGAATGTGTAAATAATTGAAACTGAAGTATTTTTTACACAGTTGAAATTAAAATTGAGATTAAGATTAAAACATTAAGCTCAAAAGTCCCATTGATCACAAAAAGTATAATATGTAACAATCAATTACATGAATAAATCTTAATCTCAATTTTAATTTCAACTGTGTAAAAAAATACTTCAGTTTCAATTATTTACACATTCATGAGCAGTGATTTTTCACTGTTAGAAATGGCTGGATTAGAACCAATGACTAACTGGTATTGTTTATTTAAACTTGAATTTTGAATGTTTCTTTGTTCTGAAGAAGTCATACTTGTTGATGAAAGCGCTTAACTACATTGTTTTATTATTTTTATAGGTTATTAAATATTACTGTGGGCTTGCAACTTTGGTGCTCTTTTTTATTATTTAGTTTTATTTAGAGCACTATTCGCACTACTTATTTGGACTTTGTATTATTTTGTGGTGCTTGTTGCTATGGGGTCCCCAGAATCGTTTAGTCTTTCTCCCATTTTGGATTCCGGTCAATCGGACATCATATCTTTGAAGAAAGATGTAGCAGAACTAAAGGGAGAATTGACTAGGCTTATCGAATTGTTCACGCAGCCTAGACAAAATGATTTGGATTGTATTTTATCTCAGATGACCATAAAAGGGGTGATGGTACCTCTGATGATAATACAGTTGTAGCTGATACTCATACACCACCTTGCCGCTTTAAGAAAATGGGTGACGTCATTGCGGCGGCGCAAATTCATAATGGAGATGTAGGAAGGCGTTCTCCATGCAACGCTAACAGTTATGGCGAAGCAGGAGATGTGCAGAAACTTTCTCGCTCTAAAAATTGCTTTAGAAGTAACTGTGTGGTTCAATTTGAAGGCGACATTGAACCAGCTTCTGCCAAGTATTCGAACATGACGAAAGTATGCTATAATGAAGTTACACCAACAGGTACTGTTAATACTAATTTGAATGGTAAACTTACCAAAAGTACTGTATCATGCACAAGAGACAAGCTTATTGAGGGAAAAGAACAAATGAAATCTAATATAAAAAAGTGTTTATCTTGAGCATCTAAAGAAAATATATTGCCAAAGAATAATAATGGACATTTTGGTAATTTATTTCAAAAGCACTTTACTGTTTCTGTTTCTTGCCCTAAACAAAGTAATGGAGCCCTGTTTAACAGGGAAACTGGACAGCGCCAAAATGAATCATTGAGAGATATGATTTATAACTTTGAGAAAAAAATTATTTAAGTTTAAAATGTGCCAGATGGAAATATGCTATTTAAATGAACGTATAAAAAAAATTGATTCCACAGGGATTGAGAGTGTTCAAATTCCCTTATGGAATTTATTATGATACTGATACCATCAAAGCATTTACTGACATGTTTAATAAATGGGGGTTAGAGTTATTAATTAAAACTGTCTCTGTTTATGAGACAATGGAAAAAAGGCTTTGTGATGAAGTAAATGTGCTACATGATAAAATTATCACTGACTTATTATTCGCACAGTATGAGAAATTGTATTATAAGATTATCAATAGGGTGGACCAGAAATGTGACAACATTTTTAATAAGAAAGTGAAGAAATTAGAAAGAGATAGCAGGCAGTACAGACAACACAAGGTGTACCCTACAGATAAACTAGTTTTTCATGAAGGACAATATGGCCCTACTACACATGTAACAATAGAAAAGGTTGACAAGGCTAATCCTAATTCCAATTTCAATTTTGAATTGGGCAGTGACAATTATAGGGAGGATGATACAGATTATTCAGTTGATTTTCAGGATTTTCCGCTCCCAAGATGCTCAGAGAGAATAGCAAATCGCAGACAAGGGATATACAAAACCTACAGCAAGGTAACACAGCAGTACAATGGCCACCCCAGGTGGTAGATTTTACAGACTCTATACAGTGCAAACATAATATTCAATATACTTTAGATGGTTTTAATATATATAATTATTCTGAAGTTACTATCACAAAATAATTATTTTCTTTATTTTCCAAAGGGTTTAAATTTGTTCCAACCAGAATACCTGACATAGATACAGTTATGGTTGATTTACAGTTATATCTGAGAAAATTAAACTTAAACATTATGTTCTCAGATAAAACTACCAGAGCTGAATTGAAAGATATTCCCAAGAAAAGTAGCATATTTAATCCTCCATTACACCCACTTGTTACTGCTTATGAAAAGCTGGTTAAGGAAGATTTATACAAAATATGGGGAGAGAAGAAGAGATTATTTCCCAACTTAAATCTTGAAGAAAGAAACCTTTTAAAGACTTTAAAAGAAGACAAGGGAATACGAATAATGACACCCGACAAAGGTGGTAGGGTGATTTTATATAATTCAGAGGATTATACAAATGCCATGCAAAACATTTTATTTAATGTAGATAATTATTCTTTATGTTCTAAAAATGAAATACATATCTCATATCGTAGATTAGATAGATACTTGTATGAATATTTCAACAACAGAATGAAGCGTTCAGTGTAACAAAAAGTTGCAAACAGCAAAAAACAGAACGCTACAGTATTCGCTTATCTCCTCACAACCGTGACCCAGTTCAACACCAATAAAATGAATGGAGCTCCAAAGTGAATTCACTATTAAAATCTGTTTTAATCCATATAATATTTAGCGCTTTCACCCACTGGATCGTGGGCTTCCTCAGAACATTCAAACTACAAATAATACAAGTTTAAATACAGCCATCTGGCGCCAAAATCTTTTTCAGTTCCTTAAAGCTGTATACTTCTAAAAAACAAACAATGTTTCGACAAAGAATTTAAAAGAATTTAAAAAGCAAAGCTGTAGGTTATTGCTCAAATAAATATGCTCATATAAATATATAAATATATAACACACCTAACTAATAATGTACATATATTTCATCAACAAGTGATTTCTAATAATGGTTTTGCTGATATATGTTCATTTAATCCAGGTGGTGTCGTAGCATCCGTCAATATCTGCCACCAAACCTCTTTGTATGCTAAGACACTCTTAATATTTCCACCCCTTGGATTGCTAAGCACCGTTTCCAAAATGGCACATTTAAAATAATGATTTTCCCCTTTACTATCTATATGTTTAAACAAAGCATTTCTTTGGTCTTTTGTCCTTATACTATACAAATGAGAGTAAATTCTCTTCCTAAAATTTCTCTCTGTTTTCCCTATATAGTATGAAGGACAGACCATACATTTAGCTAAATATATTAACATTTTGGTATTGCAATTGCCTCGCTTAAAATTAATTTTAGTCCTATTATAGTTTTTTAATATAATTTCTGTCTCTTCATTAATCGCAAAACACTGGTGACATGCACCACATTTTGATGTGTGTGTAAATCTTACTGTTTTGCTTGTTTTCTGACTTCTTTCTAACAACATTTTCAGATTATATCCCATCTTGTAAACAAAGGTCGGTTTAGGACCTAAAATTTCTAACTTTTCTTGATCTGTCAACAGTATATGCCAATTTCTTATCAGAATTTCTTTAATCTGGTTAATGTGTGGGCCATACTCTAAAATGCACGCTGTTAAAAGAATTGTTATTCTTATTTCCATTCTTTATAATATCACTATCTAATGCAAATTTGCACTTCATTCCTAACAAAGGAACATACTTCTTCCCCCATTCCCTTATTACATATAAGTTTACTTTGTTCATCATGTCTATATCATATCCCCTTTCTCTAAATAATAGGGAGATATACTTCACTTCTTCTAACATATCAGTGTAACTAGAAGTCATTCTCACGGCCCTTATACATTTCCCCTTATAAATATTCACTTTAGTCTTCCTAGGATGGTTACTATTAAAATCAATGTATGAGTTTGAAAAAGTTTTTTTCCTATGTATTATAGACTTAAAGTTGTTTCCATCTCTGATAACCTTAGTATCCAGATATGCCACACCTTCTATATTACTTTCTGATGTAAAGTAATTTTAAGCGAGGCAATTGCAATACCAAAATGTTAATATATTTAGCTAAATGTATGGTCTGTCCTTCATACTATATAGGGAAAACAGAGAGAAATTTTAGGAAGAGAATTTACTCTCATTTGTATAGTATAAGGACAAAAGACCAAAGAAATGCTTTGTTTAAACATATAGATAGTAAAGGGGAAAATCATTATTTTAAATGTGCCATTTTGGAAACGGTGCTTAGCAATCCAAGGGGTGGAAATATTAAGAGTGTCTTAGCATACAAAGAGGTTTGGTGGCAGATATTGACGGATGCTACGACACCACCTGGATTAAATGAACATATATCAGCAAAACCATTATTAGAAATCACTTGTTGATGAAATATATGTACATTATTAGTTAGGTGTGTTATATATTTATATATTTATATGAGCATATTTATTTGAGCAATAACCTACAGTTTTGCTTTTTAAATTCTTTTTAAATTCTTTGTCGGAACATTGTTTGTTTTTTAGAAGTATACAGCTTTAAGGAACCGAAAAAGATTTTGGCGCCAAATGGCTGTATTTAAACTTGTATTATTTGTAGTTTGAATGTTCTGAGGAAGCCCACGGTCCAGTGGATGAAAGCGCTAAACATTATATGGATTAAAACAGATTTTAATAGTGAATTCACTTTGAAGCTCCATTCATTTTATTGGTGTTGAACTGGGTCACAGTTGTGAGGAGATAAGCGAATACTATAGCGTTCTGTTTTTCGCTATTTGCAACTTTTTGTATGAATATTTAATGGACCAGAGAATATCGAAAGATGATTATGACTTTCTCTTGAATAAACACCCTAAGATTCCAGTCTTTTTTTGGAATACCTAAGATACATAAGAACCTAGAAAATCCAGCTTTTAGGCCTACTGTAGCAACTGCAGGTTCCAAAACACATAATTTAGCAGTGTATGTTGATAAAAAACTATAACATATTATGAATAAATTTCCCCATCTACTAAAGGATTCCTGGGATTTTTTAGGACAAATTAAAAAGGATTTATGGGCTCCTGATTGTTTCTTTCTAACTATAGATGTTCAGGACCTTTTTTAATGTATTCCTAAAACAGAAGGTTTGTATTTTTTTGAGGAGGTGCTTTTTACTTATTCATCCTTGACTGCAGATGAAGTCTTGCTTATATGTGAACTTATGAGTCTTATATTAGAAAATAATTATATACATTTTGAAGGGAAATATTTTCAACAGCTTAGAGGGGTTGCCATGGGTGCTGCCTGCGCTCCCCTGTATGCTAATTTGGTTCTCCTGGGTTGGGAAATCAAATATGTTTTTCAAAGTGAATTATTTCTATCCAATGTCATATATTACGGCAGATTTTTGGATGATATCTTTATTTTATGGAATGGAGGTTTAGAACAAATACCTTAGTTTATCCAGTATTTGAATAAAACTACAGAATATTTGAAATTTACCTTTCAGTTTGAGAAACAAGAGATTAATTACTTGGATACTAAAATAATCAAAGCTCAGAATGGATATATTTCCAAAATCTACCGTAAAAACACCTTTGTAATAGCTACTTGCATTATAATAGTCATCACCCAATCTATCAGAAAAAAAAGTATTATTAAGGGTCAGGCTATAAGAATAGCCAGGATGATGACTATGAAAAATGATGTGATAACAGAGTTTCAATATTTAAGTGATATGTTCCTAGATAGAGGCTATCCTGGACATTTTATTGACCCTATACTTACTGATGTTCTAAATAAATGAGGTGATACTTATATACCTTTATTAAGTACTGGTGGTGATAGTATTAATAATAAAGTAGATGACAAGGAAGTTCAGCACCAACCTAATTTCCAACAGGCTTGCGTAATACAATACAGTCCCTTGTATTCCCAGATTAAGGGAATATTGATAAAGAACTGGAACATTTTTAAAACCAATAGTGAGATATTTTGAATATTGGGTAATAAACCAATATTTTCTACTAAAGTAGGACCTAATATAAAATCATTATTGGAGATGGGTAATGCCTCCAAGAACACGCAGGAGAAAAGGGGTGGAAGTAAGCCTTGTGGCAGGTGCTCCTATTGTTCCTATATACTGCAAGATAGCTCTATTGCCATTGATAATCAAAACAAAAGTTATGTTTTTTTAAAAAGTGGCAATTGCTGTTCTAGCAGATTGGTATATATAGCTAGGTGTGGCACCTGTACTTCGTTTTATGTAGGGAAGACAGAGAGAATGTTTAAGACCAGGATATATGAGCACCTTTATGATATCAAAAATAAGAAAGATACCAATGCTCTATATAAGCACAGTATTTCATGCACTAACTTTTCATGTTTTAAGTTTGCCATTCTAGAATTTGTAACTGTTGAAGTGAGAGGTGGAGACTGGCAACATGTGCTACATAAAAAGGAGCTCCTATGGCAGTTAAGGCTGGCCGCTGATTATCCACCAGGTCTAAATGAGCACATTGCTAAGGAGCTTCTATGGCAGTTAAGGCTGGCCGCGGATTATCCACCAGGACTAAATGAGCACATTACTAAGGAGCTTCTATGGCAGTTAAGGCTAGCCGTTGATTATCGACCACGACTAAATGAACACATTACTAAGGAGCTTCTATGGCATTTAAGGCTAGCCACTGATTATCCACCAGGACTAAATGAGCACATTACTATAATACCCATTCTTAAGGAAAAGGCAGATTTTGTCTAACAGTATTAATATATATTGTAGGAAATTTAAAAGTATAAACAATCACAAAGTGATATATATATTTCTTATGTAATGAGTTTATTCATGTAATTGATTGTTACATATTATACTTTTTGTGGTCAATGGGACTTTTGAGTTTAATGTTTTAATCTTAATCTCAATTTTAATTTCAACTGTGTAAAAAATATTTCAGTTTCAATTATTTACACATTCATGAGCAGTGATTTTTCACTGTTAGAATTGGCTGGATTAGAACCAATGACTAACTGGTATTGTGTATTTAAACTTGAATTTGGAATGTTTCTTTGTTCTGAAGAAGTCATACTTGTTGATGAAAGTGCTTAACTACATTGTTTTATTATTTTTATAAGTTATTAAATATTACTGTGGGCTCGCAACTTTGGTGCTCTTTTTTATTATTTAGTTTTATTTAGAGCACTATTCACACTACTTATTTGGACTTTGTATCATTTCAGACTTACTAAGACATGAATTGGTGGTGGAACATCCTAAGGCTCAATATTTTTATATCCGCCTAAAGATAATAAAAACAGCCCCCCCCCCCCCCCCGGTAGACAGTGTCAGGATGAGGTTTATTGGCAGAACCACTCTCCATGTTTCTGGAAAATTCATTCAGACTTCTTTTACCACCCATTAGGTATATGATAAAAGACACCACAGAGTTTTTGCAATTAAGTTCAGAGGTTCAGGTTGAATCACAGTGGTGTTTATGTATACTGGATGTAAAAGCGCTTTATACCAACATTCCACATGATGGGGGCTTATTGGCATTAAAGTTTTGCATCATCCATTGTGTTTCATATCCATTTGAGTTCAATAAATTTGTACTTCAATTTACAGAGCCAGTTCTGAAAAAAAATTCTTATTTTGAGATGGAATGTTTTTTTTTACAGATGAGCAGTATTGCCATGGATGCAGAGTTTACATCACTGCATGCTGACTTCTTTATGGGGTATTTTGAGGCTCTTTAGATTATACTGATAATATTTTTTCAGCATATAAATATGTGGCAATATTACCTTTATGATGTGTGGTTAATTTGGAAGGGCAACCTAAATGAACTTAAAAAGTATGTGAACTATTTGAATGGTAATACTTTTGGTATCCAGTTTGTTGAGTTATTTTACTACAGAATTTCTTGATATCATGGTTACTAAAATGGCAGATGAAACTATGCACATAGAATTGTACAGAAAGCCTTTCAACAAGAATAATAGTTTGGACAGCACTAGCTCTCCTCCCACCACCACCATTTAGAAAACATTCCTAAATCAATATTTGCATATAAAGCACATTAGTAGCAGCGAAAAGGCATATGTTGCAGCATCTAGTGATTTAGGTCACAGGGGATAAAACCAAAGGGTGCTTGATGAAACATAGGAATTGGTTGATGCATTGAACAGAAAGGAGAGTCTATACATATCAGCCTAATAAGGGGAAAAAATTCTGAGATTATTATATTTACCATTATATATGAAACTAACAGCTTATATATTCAAAAATTATTGACAAGTTTTGGTGAATGCTTCTCAGCAATCCAGTTTTGAGCAAATACCTGCCTGATTAATGTAAATCTAATTACAGACTAAGCAGAAATATTGGGCAGTGTTTATCTGGTTATTAACATGGAGAAAAAACAGATAGACCTATGGTGTGACAAGCTGTATGCAGCCCCGTGGATGTTGTTGTTTATGTAAATATTTTTAAGTGACAATCTTTTTCTATGCGCAATTCAAAAAGGACATTTGATATCAGACAACACAGAACATGTGAAAGTAAACCTATTATTTATCTTGTACAATGTATATGTGGGGCTTTTTATGTTGGGCAAACCAAAATAATTTTGAAAGAATGTGTGGGCGGGAATTTAAGTGACACAAATTGTTCTAGGGGCAGGAGTGCACACTATAAGCATAAGAAGGTTCACCTTACAGCTAATTTTGTATTTATGGAATCAGATGACATAAAAACACATGGTACAAATGAAGATGCTCTAAAATCTTGTTTTAGATAATAAAGAGAGGTTTTAGATACTTAACAGTGGTGCACTGTATCCTCCTGGTCTCAATGAACATATATATTTTTATAAATAATAGAAATGTGAATGATCATATTGCCCAGAATCAACCCACTCCTGTCTGGCCAATTTCGGAAGCTCGGTAGACTCAGGCTTGGTCAGTACTGGATTGGAGTCTATGTGTGGACGCCTGTTTTCATGCCATACTTCTTGTTTTTTTAAAACTGGTTTGCATGCTATTGGTGTTTTTTTACCAGATAATTTGTGTTGTTATATAAAGGAAGAGTTTGTTTTAATTGTTTAGATAGTGAATAAGTTTGCATAACTGAAATCAGTTTATCTTGTTTTCCAATTGCACAGGGGAATGCAAGTTAATTTTTTATCACACCACAGTGCGGGTTCATTTTTTTTATGTTTCACACACCCACACACACACACACACACACACACACACACACACATATGTATATGTACACACACACACACACACACACACACACATATATATATGTGTGTGTGTGTGTGTGTGTGTGTGTGTGTACATATACATATATGTGTGTGTACATATATATATATATATATATATATATATATATATAGTTCCCCTTCAAAACATCGAAAACCCATAACATCTAATTTCAAAACAGCGAGACCATAAGATCGAAAATGCATAACATCTAAAACTCATAACATCGAATCTCACAACATCGAACAAGTATAAATAACATCTCACACACTTTTTACTATGTTTCTGAAGGGGGAAAGCCCCTCTGCACCCCCCAAGTAGGGTGCTCTACCCCCACACCCCACATAAATTAAATATACCAACTCCGAGATCGCACTACAGTAGGAAAAAGTAAAATTTCCTAACCCCACGCGATCACCATAAATAATGTACACATAATGTATAAATCACTTACCTGTATGGCCTAAATACAAATACAGAGTGGCATAATAAACACTATATACAGATTAACAAAATAAACTATACCATTTACATGTGTTATGATACACAACTAAAGATTATGCATTTTTGATGTTGTGAGATTCGATGTTTTGCATTTTCAAAGTTATGGTCTTGCTGTTTTGAAATCAGATGTTATGGGTTTAATAATGGTTGTATGCTTTTGTTGAAAGGTGGAAGTGCAGTGTTTTAAGGTTGAACGCCTGGTTCATAGAACACACATTTTATCATGTGTGTGTTTCACTGAAACAGGTTAAGTGGTAAATGTGTGTGTGTTTGTGTGTGTGTGTGTGTGTGTGTGTGTGTGTGTGTGTGTGTGTGTGTGTGTGTGTGAATTTCCAAATGTGAGGGTTAGGGTTACAGTATGGGTTAAGTAAGGGAATGGTTTAAGCATTTATGATTGCAAGTGCTTAGGTTTAGTGCTTGGGTTAGGTTAGGGGAGAGATTTAATGCATTTGTGTGTGCGCATGTGTGGCGAATGTTTGAGCTGTCTTGTGTAGTAGCAGTGGTATGGGAAAGTTTTTTTTCTTAACTGCAGGGTACAGACATGACCAGATGGGGTTAGCTGTAAATTAATGTGTATTATATGAAGACATTCTATGTATTACTTAGTGCCTATACCTGGTATTATAATGTGTTCATAGATTCATAGGTAGGTACTAGGCTATCTGCCCAAAGGCATTTATAAGCTTAGCCAGAATGTGTTGGCTTTTGCCACCCCCTTAGAATAGTTCCCTGTACCTCTGTCCAGCAGAGCCATTGAAGTGATCCCTGGGATAAACTTTCTGTTTTCCATCCACTCGTCAAGGTTTCTCTTGAAGAGGGTTAGCAAGGAGCTCTGCCTAATGTAGATTGGAATCTTGTTCCAGAGCGTGGGAAGTCTCTGGGACAGGAATCTCTCCCTCCAGCACGTCCTATTTATTGTTGTGGTGAGGTTTAGAGCACTGGAGCATGTGGCTCGAGGGGATATGGTTTTCTTCAGGTGGAGCATGTCCATCAATTCTGGGTTGGACATGGCCTTGTATGTCAGGCAGAGATCACCTCTGAGTAGGCGGTATGCAACCGAGTGCAGCTGGAGTTTCTTCAGTCGAGCTGCATAGGGCATCTGCTTGAGGCCAGTGATCCTCTTGGTGAGGTACTTCTGTGGTCTTTCCAGTTGTTGCAGATGTCTTGTAAGGTACATCCCAAACGGGGTATTGTACTCTATGATGGGTCTGATGAGTGGTGCGTAGAGGGACCCAATAATCTCTTTTGATCTGGATGCAAACCCTTTTGTGATTAGGTGGGCCACACAGAAGGATTTTCTAACCACTTTGGCAATGTGATTATCAAAGGAGAGGTTACTATCTACTTGGGTCCCCAGATCCCTTATTATGTCTTCCATATTTAGAGGGCTACCACCTATGTGGTAGTTTGTGGGTACTTTGTTTTTTCCAAAGGGGATGACTATGCACTTTTTGGCATTTAGCTTGAGGCAAGGGTTTTGACACCAGGTGTCTGTCTCAGTGAGACCCTTTTGGAGGATGTCTGTGTCAGCCAGAGAGTCAATTATAGCCCCTAGTTTGCAGTCATCTGCGAACTTGCCTGCACCTCTGAGAAGTATATGCTGAACAGGAGAGGCCCTAGGACTGAGCCCTGGGGAACGCCACTTGTAACCGGTTTAGAGTCAGACCTAGCTCCCGCATCTCTTACCATGTGGGTTCTGTCCGTGAGCCAGTTGGCAACCCATCTTGTGATGTAGGAATTTATGTTCAGGCTGGTGAGCTTGTCTATAATACCTGAGTGGGAAATGGTGTTGAAGGCCTTTGCGAAGTCTAGGTAGGCTGTGTGGACCACCTTTCCCTCGTCTATAGCCTTGGAACTGTCTCAAACAAGTCCACCAGGTTTAGGAGACATGATCTGCCCTTAAAGCTGAACTGGGTAGGGTCCAGTGTTTGGAGGTTCCCAATGTCTCTGTTAATGGGAACCATGATGATGTGCTCCATAGCTTTGCAGACCAAGCTAGTCAGGCTTATAGGGCAATAGTTCCTGGGGTCCATTGTGGCTCCACCTTGGTGGAGCAGAATAACCATTGCTGTGCCGCACTCTGTGGGCACGTAGCCTGTGGAGAGGCTGAGTTTAAACATTGTGTTTAGGTGTGGGGTTAGTTCATCTTTGAGCTCATGTAGGGCGCAGCCTGGGACACTGTCCGGTCCCATTGATGCTGTGTTTTTGGATTTGGAGAGGGCTGTTATAACCTGGGTGACTGTGATTTCAGGGGTGCTACATTCTTCTGGTATAGTTATGGGCCCTTTTGCGGGTGAGAGGGGGGGTGAAGTTTGCACTGAACCTGTCTGCCAGGATGTTGGCTATATCAGTCGGTTCAGTGTATTTTGTGCCATTCTGCACTAACTCTGAGCAGATCTGAGAATTGCCACTTAGATTCTTGACATAGCTAAAGAATGCCTTGTGGTTATCTTTGGAGTCCATGGCAATTTTTGTTTCGAAGCTAGCCTTGGATGATTTTATGATGGAACGTAGTTTCTTGCTGATCAGGGATGTCTTCCCTTCCTGGGATTTTACTCTTTTCTGTACTAGTTTCCTCCTCATATTGTATAGCTTGTTTATGGCAGGGGGCCCACCAGACTGGTTTCCTTTTCTTGGATGAGTGAGTCTTGGTTTTGTTTGGGATACCACTATCTATGCATTCTTGTAGGTGCCAGTAGAGTGCATTAGTAAAGGATTTTGCAGCTTGCACAGTGTTATCCTTTAGCATGGAGGCTTTGAAACTTCCCATCTCGGTCTTAAGTAACGTCAAGTTTGCTTTTGGAAAAGTTTTTCACTGTGTTTTTTTTACCGGGGGTGGTGGCAGAATGTGGATATCCAGAGTGATTAGTTTATGGTCAGATCTAATCAGCAAGGGATTGACCTCCAGTGTGGAACACCGGTCACCCATGTTGGTGATGACCAGGTCCAATATGTTGTCACCTCTGGTGGGGGTGTTGACCAGTTGATCCAGGGCGTTTGAGTTTATAAATTCTAGGAAATGTTGGGCAATGGAGTTTGTACTTGAGTAGTTCTCCGAGTTAATGTTTGGGTAATTGAAATCACCCAATATCAGTGTGTTTGGTAGGACCTTTATGTTTCCCAGTGTTTCCAGGAATGCCGAGTGGGGGTCCTGGGACATGGTGGGTGATCTGTAGCAAGCTATAATTTGAATAGCAGTTTTGCCCGTTGTTAGTTGCACGTGGATGATCTCTGAATTATCATGCTGTGCCACTAACCTGGAGGTGTGGATATCCTTGATGAATATAGATACTCCCCCGCCTTTTGTATTTCGATCTGGATTTTGAGGCCGAAATGTATGGTATGAGTTGTAGCCTGGTAGTGCTGGAGTGCTCTCTGGAGCCTTAAACCAGGTTTCTGTTACTGCACATATATCGATTTTCTCCATACTGAGGAGTGCCTCGAGTGCGTGCATTTTGAGGTTTAGACTTCTAGCAATGAGTAACATTACCCTCAGTTTTTTGTTACTCGTGCTATTTACGGTGGTGGGTTTGTCTTTTGAGCCTTGCCTAATAAAGGCACTATGAGGGTGGCAAGAGCCTTGGCCAGTATTCAAAAGCCTAAGGCTGACAGGTGCAAGCCGTCTCTAGCAAAGCAACGTGGCTTGTTGAGCATGTCATACCAGGCTGACAGACACTGGATGCCCTTTGAATGACACCAGAAGCTTAGCCAATTGTTGAAATTGATAATATTTTCTCTATACCATGGTATCATTCTTTGTGAGGGCAGGATACTACTCAGGGTCAGGGTCATACCGGCCTGGGCTACGTGGTCAGAGAGCTCCTCAATGTCTCTTTTTATGTAGTCCAGGAAGGTACAGCTCAGATCATTCACACCAACATGGACAATGACAGAGTCATATTTGTATTTGTTCTGGAGTGACCTGAGTGCTTGTGTTATGTGGCAGATCCTGACAGGCAGCTAATAGTAACCTTCTCCTTGTTTAGCCTAGTGAGTGGGACGTCAGTGTGCCTGACTATAGAGTCACCTATTACTAGTGTGTTGGGTATGTTATTTTGCCTTAAGGGCTGTGATTGTGTGGCACATTAGTTTTGTGAAGTATGTGTTTCATGGTTTGTGTTGGGGGTGGAGGTTGCTTGGATGCCTGCTATGGAGGTCTCTGTTGCTTTTGCAGATTTTTATTTAGAGCCTCTGAGAATGTTTTTGTGTATTTATGTGTGTTTTTTGCCGGTGCTGGTTTCATAGGTCTATGTGAGACTGGTGATGTGACGCAAGTAATACCC
>NC_056749.1:464378404-464380904 GCF_019279795.1 Protopterus annectens
TATCAACAGAGAGATAGATATACACACAGCTATATGTGTGTGTGCGTGTGTGTCTATCAAAAGATAGAGAGATAGATATACACTGAGGTTCATGTGTGTGCGTGTGTGTGTCTGTCTATCAATAGACAGAGTGATATACACACGTGTGTGTCTGTCTGTCAATAGATAGAGAGATATACACACAGGTGTGTGTGTGTCTGCGTGTCTGTCTAGCTAGCTATAGATACAGAGATAGATATACACACATATGTGTGTGTATCTGTCTGTCTGTCTGTCTATCAATCAATAGATAGAAAGAGAGAGATATACACACGTGTGTGTGTGTGTGTGTGTGGGCGTATGTGTGTGTCTCTGTGCATTTGTCTACCAATAGAGAGATAGATACACAGATAAATATACACAGGTATATATGTGTGTGTGTGTGTGTGTGTGTGTGTGCTTGTGTGTCTTTCAATAGATAGATATACACACAGTTATGCGTGTTTTTGTGTGTGTGTGTGTGTGTGTGTGTCTCTTTCAATAGAGAGATAGATATGCATACAGGTGTGTGTGTGTGTGTGTGTGTGTGTGTGTGTGTGTTTGTCACTCTGTCTATCAGTAGATACAGTGATTGATATGCACACAGGTGTGAGTGTGTGTCTGTCTATCAGTAGAGAGAGAAAAAGTTATACACGTGTGTGTGTGTGTTTCTATCAATAGATAGATAGATATACACACAGGTGTGTGTGTGTGTCTGCCTTATTATCAGTAGATAGAGAGGTAGATATACACACAGGTATGTTTGTGTGAGTGTGTGTGTCTGTCTATCAATAGACATAGAGAGATAGATATACACAGAGGTATGTGTGTGTGTGTGTGTGTGTGTGTGTGTGTGTGTGTGTGTGTGTGTATCAATAGATAGATAGATATACACATAGCTGTGTGTGTGTGTATGTCTATCAATAGATAGATTGATATACACACAGCTATGTGTGTGTGTGTGTGTGTGTCTGCGTGTGTCTGTCTATCAGTAGATAAAGAAATATATACACACAGCTATGTGTGTGTGTGTGTCAATTTGTCTATCAATGGATAGAGAGATAGATATATACACAGGTGTGTGTGTCTGTCTGATTATCAGTGGACAGAGAGATAGATATACACACAGGTGTGTGTGTGTGTGTATCAATAGATAGATAGATATACACACAGCTATGTGTTTGTGTGTGTGTGTCTGCGTGTGTCTGTCTATCAATAGATAGAGAAATATATACACACAGCTATATGTGTGTGTGTCAATTTGTCTATCAATGGATAGAGAGATAGATATATATACAGGTGTGTGTGTGAGTTTGTCTGATTATCAGTGGACAGAGATAGATATACACACAGGTTTGTGTGTGTGTGTGTGTGTGTGTGTGACTGTCTATCAATAGATAGAGAGATAGATATACACACAGACAGATATACACACAGGTGTGTGTGTGTGTGTGTCTGTCTGGCTATCAATAAATAGAGAAATAGATATACACACCGGTGTGTGTGTGTGTGTGTGTGTGTGTGTGTGTGTGTGTGTGTGTGTGTGTCTATCTATACATACAGAGATAGATATACACACAGATATATGTGTGTGTGTGTGTGTGTGTGTGTGTGTGTGTGTGTGTGTGTGTGTGTGTGTGTGTGTGTGTGTGTGTGTCTGTCTCTCTATCAACAGAGAGGTAGATATACATACAGGTGTGTGTGTGTTTATGTGTGTGCGCGCGTGTGTGTGTCTGTCTATCAATTGATAGAGACAAAGATATACACACACGTGTGTGTGTGTGTGATGTGTGTGTGGGTTTGTGTACGCGTGTGTGTGATGTGTGTGTGCGTGCGTGCGTGTGTGTGTGTGTGTGTGTGTGTGTGTGTGTGTGTGTGTGTGTGTGTGTGTGTGTGTGTGTGTGTGTGTGTGTGTGTGTGACTGTCTATCAATAGATAGAGAGATAGATATACACACAGACAGATATACACACAGGTGTCTGTGTGTGTGTTTGTGTGTGTGTGTGTATATGTCTGTCTGGCTATCAATAAATAGAGAAATAGATATACACACCGGTATATGTTTGTGTGTGAATGTATGTGTGTGTGTGTCTATCTATACATACAGAGATAGATATACACACAGATATGTGTGTGTGTGTGTGTGTGTGTGTCTGTCTCTCTATCAACAGAGAGGTAGATATACATACAGGTGTGTGTGTGTGTGTGTGTGTGTGTGTGTGTGTGTGTGTGAGAGAGTCTGTCTATCAATAGATAGAGAGATAGATATACACTCAGGTATATGTGTGTGTGTGTGTGTGTGTGTGTGTGTGTGCGCGTGTGTGTATATGTGTGTTTTTGTGTGTGTCTGTCTGTCAGTCTATCAGTAGAGAGATAGATATACACACAGCTATATGTGTGTGTGTGTGTGTGTGTGTGTGTGTGTCTATCAATAGATAGAGAGATATGCACACATATATGTGTGTGTGTGTGTGTGTGTGTG
>NC_056749.1:464385904-464460904 GCF_019279795.1 Protopterus annectens
TGTGTGTGTGTGTGTGTGTGTGTGTGTGTGTTTGTCACTCTGTCTATTAGTAGATACAGTGATTGATATGCACACAGGTGTGAGTGTGTGTCTATCAGTAGAGAGAGAAAAAGTTATACACGTGTGTGTGTGTGTGTGTGTGTTTCTATCAATAGATAGATAGATATACACACAGGTGTGTGTGTGTGTCTGCCTTATTATCAGTAGATAAAGAGGTAGATATACACACAGGTATGTTTGTGTGTGTCTGTCTATCAATAGACAGAGATAGATAGATATACACACAGGTATGTGTGTGTGTGTGTGTGTATCAATAGATAGATAGATATACACATAGCTGTGTGTGTGTGTATGTCTATCAATAGATAGATTGATATACACACAGCTATGTGTGTGTGTGTGTGTGTGTGTCTGCGTGTGTCTGTCTATCAGTAGATAAAGAAATATATACACACAGCTATGTGTGTGTGTGTCAATTTGTCTATCAATGGATAGAGAGATAGATATATACACAGGTGTGTGAGTCTGTCTGATTATCAGTGGACAGAGAGATAGATATACACACAGGTGTGTGTGTGTGTGTATCAATAGATAGATAGATATACACACAGCTATGTGTTTGTGTGTGTGTGTCTGCGTGTGTCTGTCTATCAATAGATAGAGAAATATATACACACAGCTATATGTGTGTGTGTCAATTTGTCTATCAATGGATAGAGAGATAAATATATATACAGGTGTGTGTGTGAGTTTGTCTGATTATCAGTGGACAGAGAGATAGATATACACACAGGTTTGTGTGTGTGTGTGTGTGTGTGTGTGTGTGTGTGCGTCTCTGTCTATCAATAGAGAGACAGATATACAAACAGGCATATGGGTGTGTGTGTTTGTGTGTGTCTAATTATCAGTGGATAGAGAGAGATAGATATACACACAGGTGTGCCTGTGTGTGAGTGTGTCCCTGTCTGTCTATCAATAGATAGAGAGATAGATATACACAAAGGTATATGTGTGTGTGTGAGTGTCTGTGTGTGTGTGTGCCTGCCTATAAATAGATAGATATACACACAGGTATATATGTGTGTGTGTATGTGTGTGTCTGTCTGTCAGTCTATCAACAGAGAGATAGATATACACACAGCTATATGTGTGTGTATGTGTGTGCATGTGTGTGTGAGTGTGTGTGTCTATCAAAAGATAGAGAGATAGATTATACACCGAGGTTCATGTGTGTGTGTGTGTGTGTCTGTCTATCAATAGACAGAGTGATATACACACGTGTGTGTCTGTCTGTCAATAGATAGAGAGATATGCACACAGGTGTATGTGTGTGTCTGCATGTCTGTCTGTCTAGCTAGCTATAGATACAGAGATAGATATACACACATATGTGTGTGTATCTGTCTGTCTATCAATCAATAGATAGAAAGAGAGAGAGATATATACACACGTGTGTGTGTGTGTGTGTGTGTGTGTGTGGGCATATGTGTGCGTCTCTGTGCATTTGTCTACCAATAGAGAGATAGATACACAGATAAATATACACAGGTATATATGCTTGTGTGTGTGTGTGTCTCTGTGTGTTTGTCTACCAATAGATAGAGAGATAGATACACAGATAAATATACACACAGACATCGCCAATATCCTGGCAGACAGGTTCAGTGCAAACTTCTCCACACCCCACCCCCCCAAAAGAGCAAGTATCTATCCCGGCAGAGGGCTGCCTCCCAAACATCTCCGATGCTCAGGTGAAGGCTGTCCTCTCCAAAGCAAAAAACACTGCTTCCATGGGACCAGATGGCGTCCCAGGTTGCGTCCTACATGAACTACAAGAGGAACTAATCCCTCAAATAAAACAGCTATACAATCTCAGCCTCACTACAGGATATGTGCCCACAGAATGGTGTACAGCAACAGTGGTCCCACTCCACAAAGGTGGAGCCTCTACGGACCCTGGAAACTATCGCCCCATAAGCCTGACTAGCTTAGTCTGCAAGGCTATGGAGAGGATCATCATGGAGCTCATAACAAAGACATTGGGGACCTACAGACACTAGATCCTACCCAGTTCGGCTTTGTCAAGGGCAGATCCTGCCTTTTGAACCTGGTTGACTTCTTTGAAACAGTCACCAAAGCCATAGATGAATGGAAGGTAGTCCACACAGCCTATCTGGACCTTGCAAAGGCATTTGACACAATACCCCACTCGGGCATCATAGATAAGCTATCCAGCTTAAATATAAACCCCTATGTCACAAGATGGGTTGCAGACTGGCTCAAAGACAGAACCCACAGAGTGAGAGTTGCTGGAGCCATGTCAGACTTGAAACCCGTCACAAGTGGCGTCCCACAGGGTTCTGTCCTGGGACCACTCTTGTTCGGTATATACTTTTCCAAGGTACAGGAAAATGTGGGAGGACTATGGCTCACCAAGTTCGCAGACGACTGCAAACTGGGCACCATAATCAACTCTCCAGCTGACACAAACATCCTTCAAAAAGGTCTCACAGAGACAGATAACTGGTGCCAGCGCCATGGTTTAAAGCTAAATGCCAAAAAATGTATAGTCATACCCTTTGGCAAAAACAATGTGCCCACAAATTACCACATAGGTGGAAACCCATTAAGTACAGAGAAAGTTATTAGGGACCTGGGGACCCAAGTTGATAGCAATCTCTCCTTTGAAAACCACATTGCCAAAGTGGTTAGAAAGACCTTCTACATAGCCCACCTCATCATGAAGGGTTTCACATCTAGATCAAGAGAGGTAATTGTGTCCCTTTATTCATCCCTCATCAGGCCCATCATAGAATACAATGCCTTTTGGGATGTACCTTACCCGACACCTGCAGCAATTAGAAAGACCCCAAAAGTATCTCACCAAGAGGATCAAGGGTCTCAAACAGATTCCATATGCTGCTCGGTTAAAAAAACTCCAGCTCTACTCAGTTGCATACCGCCTACTTCGAGGCGATCTATGCCTGACATACAAAGCTATGTCAAATCCAGAATTAATGGACATGCTCCACCTCAGTAAATCTAAATCCCTTAGAGCCACACGCTCGAGGGACTTGAACCTCAGTACAGAAATAAATAGAACTTGCTGGAGGGACAGGTTCATAACCCAGAGGTTCCCTTCACTCTGGAATAGAATTCCAGTTCATGTGAGGCAGAGCACCTCACTGAATCTCTTCAAGAAGAATCTCGATAAGTGGATGGGGGATCGTAGGTTTGTCCCAGGGATTACTCCCGTGTCACTATTAGACAGAGGGACAGTAAACTAAACCTTAAAAAGGGCACGGTATACTCAAATCAAGGGGTGGCATAAGCCATACAGAATCTGGCTAGGCTTATAATTGCCCCAGGGCAGATAGCCTAGTATGAACCTATGTGTGTGTGTGTGTGCGTCTTTCTATCAATAGATAGAGACATAGATATACACACAGGTGTGTGTGTGTGTCTGTCTTTCAATAGATAGAGAGATAGATATACACACACAGGTGTGTGTGTGCGTCTGTCTATTAATAGATAGAGAGATAGCTATACATACAGGTGTCTGTGTCTGTCTGAGTCTCTGTCAACAGATAGAGAGATAGATATACACACAGGTGTGTGTGCGTGTGTGTATATCTATAGCTACATAGATAGATATATACACAGATATGTGTGTGTGTGTCTGTCTGTCTATCAATAGAGAGATATACATATAGGTGTGTGTGGGTCTGTCTATCAACAGAGAGATAGATATACACACAGGTATATGTGTGTGTGTGTGTGTGCGTGTGTGCGCATGTAGATGGAGAGATATATATGCACACAGGTGTGTGCGTTTGTTTATCAATAGATAGAGAGATAGATATACACACAGGTGTGTGTTTGTCTGTCTATCAATGGATAGAGAGATTGATATACACACAGGTGTGTGTGAGTGTGTCTGTCTGTCTATCAAGAGTTACAGTGATAGGTATACACACAGGTGGTGTGTGTGTCTGTCTGTGTGATTATCAGTAGAGAGAGATATACACACAGGTACGTGTGTGTGTGTGTGTGCATCTGTGTGTCTGCCTATCAATACAGAGATAGATATACACACAGGTATGTGTTTCTGTGTCTGTGTCTGCTGTTTGTCAATCAATAGATAGATAGATATACACTCGGGTATATATTTCTGTGTGTGTGTCTATCAATAGATAGAGAGATATACACTGAGGTGTGTGTGTGTGTGTGTAACTGTGTGTGTGCCTGTCTATCAATAGATAGAGAGAGATATACACACACAGGTATATGTGTGTGTGTGTCTGTCTATCAATAGATAGAGATATACACACACAGGTGTGTGTGTGTCTGTGTATCAATAGATAGTAATAGATATACACACAGGTGTGTGTGTGTGTCTGTCTATTAATGGATAGAGAGATAGATATACACACAGGCATATGTGTGTGTCTGTCTGCCTTTAGATATAGAGATAGATATGCACCCAGGTGTGTGTTTGTGTGTGTCTGTCTGATTATCAGTAGAGAGAGAGGGATAGATATGCACACAGGTGTGTGTGTGTGTGTGTGTGTCTATGAATAGATAGAGAGAGAAATATACACACAGGTGTGTGTGTGTGTGCATCTGTGTTTCTTTCTATCAATAGAGAGATAGATATACACAGTTATGTGTGTCTGTCTATCAATAGATAGAGAGAGAGATAAACACTCAGGTATATGTGTGTGTGTGTCTGTCAATAGATAGAGAGATAGATATACACAAAGGTATATGTGTGTGTGTCTGTCTATCAATAGTCAGAGAGATATACTCACAGGTGTCTGTGTGTGTGTATCTATAGATACAGAGATAGATATACACACAGAGGTGTGTGTGTCTGTCTATCAAAAGATAGAGATAGATATACATGCAGGTATATATGTGTGTGTGTGTGTGTTTATCTCACAAGAGAGAGATAGATATACACACAGGTGTGTGTGTCTATCAATAGATAGATATACACGTGTGTGTGTGTATCTCACAATAGAGAGATATATATACACACAGGTATATATGTGTGTGTGCGTCTATCATTAGATAGAGAGATAGATATACACACAGGTGTGTGTGTGTTTGTTTGTCTGTCCATCAATAGAGAGATAGATATACACACAGGCGTGTGTGTGTGTCTATCAATAGACAGAGAGATAGATATACACACAGGCATATGTATGTGTGTGTGTGTGTCTATCAATGGATAGATCCACAGGGAAAACTGGTACTTTTTGATCTGTGAAGTTACTTTCTGAGATTCCTTAAAATGATGAAAAAAAAACAACAGATTGTAAACGATCTTGGGCGAGACTTTAAAGTATTCAAACATTTATAATTTGTTTGGAAATCAGTACTTCTTTATTGAAAAACAATATTTAAGGGATGAACATTTTTGTCTTTAACAAAGCTTTATCAGATCTCAGATGAAGATGTTTTAGCCATATCTCAGATCTGATGAAGCTCAGTTTAGGGCAAAAGTGCTCATCTATTTAATATCTTTCAGAGCTTGACTTTCTGGTTTGGATCTTATCTGGAGCACCATCTAAGCAGTCTATATTATGTCTGAGTGGGTTTTTCACTGACAGAAATTACTGAATCCGTAAGTTGGCCATAAGATGGATGTGTGTGTCCTTTCACAGATAGGATTTGCTAGAGTATGTATTTTGAAGTCGTTTCCTGTAAACCTCAATTTCCTGTTTTATATCACAGAATAAGAGATGTGACAGCAAGCAGAGAGCTGAAATGAGACAGACTACAGCTAGCTAGAACGTGTCTGGATGACAACAGAGATTCTTTCACTTATAGCATATAAAAATGCAGATTCAGACTTAAATTACTGTTATGTTTTCTCTTTCTGGTTTTGAATCACTGACCCAGGTTAAAGACAAATTATTTGATGGGGCAGTTAAGAGTGCAGAAAAGATGATAGGACAGAAAGAAAAAGACTTGCAACAATAAGGCGGTAGATAAAGATGCTTTGTTTACCAATAATCAGCTCAGTGCATTTATCAATTTATGAATTGTTATTGCAGAAAACTTATTCTTTAATGGCGCAGCAAGAACTGAATTACATCAATGGAACAAACAGTAAAATCAGTGCTAGACTAAACTAAAATGTGGGAAGGGAGTAAGTTTGCAATGTTAATTCGTGGGTGTGCACACACACGTACATGCTCATGCATGCATATACACAGAAAATATTTGTGCAACTAGAAAATTAAAATTGCTTCTTTTGAACTTGTCTGTTTTTGTAGCATTTTCTCCAGCTGGGAGTATCATAGAGAACTGGATTTTTATGAGTTAAGCCTTCACTTGCACTGGTCAAATTATAATAAATATGAAACAGTTATGACTTTTACTTATATGTTTAAGTTAGTGACTTAAGCAATCCTCCGGTGTCTGCCTCAAAATTGGAAGGACTAAAACTGTGCTTTGTTGAAATGGCATAAAAGAGGTTTCTTTCGACTGAAAAGACTCATTTGGCATACAAAAATGTTATCTTTTCTTACAGTTAGCTTGTATAAAATAGGCAGGGTTAAGTTGGTAATTAAGTATTCCTGCAGAAATTTGTTTCACTCTGCTTAATTTATTTATTTTACTTTATCAACCAAATTAGTTTCACTGTGCCAAAGTCTCATTTAAATGGGAGAATAGAAGATTGGTGTAAAAAAATGTGGAGAAATGTACATAGTTAAAAATAAATGAAATACAACTTAGACATGTTAGACTTGCATACCTCTCAAGTGTACCTCATTATGAGGAACGTTCCTCATTTGGGGTCTTAAAATGTTCATGTTCCTCGTACTTCCACACTGAAAGCATCTGTCATAAATTTAGTGTTAGGGATTTTTTTTTTAACTGATATCGATGAAAAATATAACTGAATCATATTAATTCATCAAAAGAACTTTTTATAAGTAAAATAGCACATTTTAACCATCCTATGAGCTTCCTAGGTGAATTTGTTAGTACGCTGTTAGTAATTGTTCTACATTTTACCCATTTGTTCCACATTATAAGACAATGTTCCTCATTTTGGAGATGGAAGGTTGAGAGCTAAGTATCAGAGAAGCCAGTAAATCTGAATGAAGGCTGTAGGGCACAATGAAGTAGCTTGGCAGAGTAAAACATAAAATGACCAGAGTCCTGCTCTGGTCATGCAGATTGAATGATTTACCAAAAGAAATAATGAATATGATTTGAGAAAAAAATGTGTACTATATTGAATAATACATAGAAAACCTGTAGCTTACATGTGCATTTTTCTGGATGATGTGAAAAAAAATCAACTTTCTAAGCAACATGAAAAATTTGTAATAAAGCTACTTAAAAATAAAAGATTTATTAAGAATGAATGTCATGATGTTTATATCACTGTTTCAGATGAGTATCCCATTAACAAGCTGTGTTAGGTATCCAGATCCCTGGGCTTGGAGAAACATATACTACACAAATCAAGAATGTTTTCATTTGGAAGCCAAAGTTATATCGCCCGCCCATATTTAAAAAAAAAAAAGAAAACAAGTTGCCAGCTCTCTCTTAACAGTTACGGGGCTTTTCACTGAAAAGTATAAATGGTACAAATACTTCAAGGTTCCTAACAATTCAGATGTGGACAGACCTTCTCCACATTTTAATTTATGGTGTTTGAGAACATTCAAAACCTTATTTAAGAGAACTAAGTGCTTTACTTTTTAACTACAAACTAAAAGCTTAACGGTTTGTTAAACATGGAAGTCATTTCTTTGGAAATACTGTGAACAGATGAGTACATGTGTAAAAATAATCCTATTTTTGTTTTGAAAGCTGTTTTCTCTGACCAGGATTCTGAAGTTAGGGCCAGCACAGTAAGAAAGCATAGCAATTTATTAGATTTGTGTGCACATATAAACACATAGTAAGGAGTACTACTGATATAAAAATGACCACGTCCTGCAGTCCCCTCCCCGCAGAATTCAGTACTTATATACTATAAGTCACTACAAAAAAAAAAAAATCAGTCTAAGATGTATCAAACTTTACTATCAACCTAATTTCCCAAACAACTGGTATTCAAGAAGAGCACACTTCACATTATATATTAACCTATTAAGTATAGGAAAGAACATGGCATGCAAGATGTCAAATGATGTGTGGCACATGCATATGGAAATGGTAGGTGAGAACAAGGCACACCAATTGCATTTGTGGTCATAAGCCCTGTTGCCCTCTGATGTGGCTAGCCTCATGATTCTGCATCAGTATTTCACACAGGTATATCCACTCTCTACATGAAAACATAGAACTCAATGCACCACAGCATTTCAGCAGCAGTAGTTATCGGCCCCAGCCAAACTGTAAGACTGGACTTTGGGGACTTTCAGGGGTTTACAGTGAAATGTCCCACAGAACACCTTACAGAACAACCTGGGGAACATGCCATGAACACTCTACAAAGCACAACAAAGAATACCCCGTAGAATGCACTGCAAAACAGTGTATGGCATACCATGTGATAACCACATACATAAAATCCCTTCATATATATGAAGCATTGCATAAATTACTGTGGCATGCTCACTGTAAGATAAGATGCATTATTACATTTGGCTTAACACAAATTAGGGTATAAGATCATACTAAATGTAAAATCTTTTAAGGTATTTTACAGATTCATAGAATATAGTAACATACCAAATTATACACAAGTTTACCATATACATTCTTTTCCACTAGGGGGAGGCAAATCACTATCACTATGCAAGCTAAACATATTAGTCCAGATCCCTTTCAAACATAACTCAACCTCTAAGAGCAAGAAATCTGGACAAAGCATGGGCACCTGCAAGATTTTTTTGCAGGAGGATGCAAACCCAGAGACCCCCCCCCCCCCCCCACACACACACAGCCATTCCAGTGTCCCATTACTTAGCTATTTCTTCCCAGTTGCCATAAACACGGTTCAAAACTCTGTGTGCACACTGTTTTCTGTTTTACTTCTACAATGATTACAGATATTTGGATTTAATTTAAAACTTTTATTTCAAATTTTATAGCACAAACACTGATAGACAAAGCGATACAGTCTCAAAATGAAAATAGACTTAGCATTAAAACTTCTCTGCCTTCGAAACTCACATTCACTGAAACGGCTTTGAAATCCACATTCAAAGAAAATGCATCTGGCCAGTGGTGGATTGAGATTACCTTTGGGCTGTTTTCATATCATAGGCCCTACTCAGAACTCAACTGAAGAAAACAGTGCAGTAACCATAAAAGTTCAACTAGAAAAGAAAAAGCAGCAAATGCACTGTGTGCAAAATTCGGTCTCTGTGTCTTGGGAATTCACCTCTATTCAACGCTCATAACAGTCCACAACACCTTCAATGAAACCAAGTAGAAGTGAACAAAAGTTTATTGTAATGCCAACAAACAAAGAATGGTTAAGCGCTTTCACTTGAATAAAACAAGCTTCCTCAGAACACCATAGCTTGCATCACAGTTGTTTAAATAACTTTTTTGGCGCCAAAATTCAGTTTGAAATTTTAAAGCTATACACACATCCTTGACCATTGTTCTCTATTCATAAAATATTAAATAATGTTCATATTATTTCTAAAAGCAATGTTACATATAATATGTGTTGATAAAGTGAAGTTAAAAAACTGAAAAAATGTTAACAAAAACATTTACATTTAGATCATATCAAAACATGTTTAAAAACATATAACAATATACCTAATAGATAGTTCATTTTAAGACCAATAGTGGTTTGACAGATACAGTGTCATTTAAACCTGGTATAGTGGAAGCATCCGTATATATTTGCCACTAAAATTCTTTATATAATAAAAAATTATTAAAGTCACCCCCTCTGTTATTGGTGTGCACAATGTCCACTATACCAAAATTAAAATAATGTTTGTCACCATATTGTTTAATATGTTTATACAAAGCATTTTTTTCATCCTTCCTTCTGATGCTATAAAGGTGAGAGTATATACATTTATTTAAACTCCTTTGAGTCTTACCTATATAGAATCCTGAACATGTTCTGCAGATGGCAATATACACCACCATTTTAGTTGTACAGTTGCCCCCACAGAATTTAATTCTAGTGTGTTCGTAATTATCTAATTTCACACTGTCTCCCTGAAATATAGTGTGACATTGTTTACATGCCCCACATTTTGCAGTTTTCATGTATTCTGTCTTCTTAATAAAGATACCCTTCTCTAAAATAGATTTTATGTTGGCCCCTACCTTATAAACAAACCTTGGGCATTCACCTAATGTGGGTGCTATATCTTGATCAGCAGATATTATATGCCAGTTGTTCATTAAAATCTTCTTAACTTTACCTGAATATATGCCAAATTCCAAAATGCAAGATTTACCAAATATGCAAGTTTCAGACTTCATATCATGCAATATATCCACAGTCGAAACAATAGCTGTCCTATATTTTTCACCCAACAAAGGCTTGTACTGGTTACCCCATTTCCTCACAACATAATTACTTACATTTTCCATAACTCTAACGTCATAGCCTCTGTCCTTAAATAAGGACGTTATAAATTTCACCTCATCCAACATGTCCTCATACTGTGAGGTCATCCTAACTGCTCTAATAAGCTGACCCTTGTATATATTCATGAATTGTTTCTTTGTATGGTAGCTAGAATATTCCAAATAACTATTCGAAAAAGTGTTCTTTCTATAAATTTTGGATTTAAACTCATCCCCTGTTTTTGACACAAATGTGTCTAAATAAGCCACACCTTCGTGACTACTAGATTTTAAAAAATTACTGCTACTATTGATGTATTGTAAAAATGATGCTAGCTGTTGTTCTCTACCATCCCAAATCAAATATATGCCATCAAGGTATCTGACGTAATATTTTATGTATGTCATAAAGTGACTATCTAAAATAGTCCTCTCTTCCCATTCAAGCATGACCAAGTTGGCGTATATGGGAGCACAAGCTGCTCCCATAGCTACGCCTTTGGTCTGCTTGTAATATTCTCCCTCAAATATAATGTAATTATGTTCGAGAACCAGGGACACCATATCCGTGAGAAGACAGATGGTGTCCCATTGGATATCTGTATGTTTTCTTATACTCGTATCAAAAGCTGATAGACTGAAAAAAAACTCATATTCCTTGGCTTTTTTTGTTCACTGTATGAAATTCCTGCTCACGTTTAACCTATTTATGAACCCTAGTTGGATAACCTTGAGTAAGAAAGCAGTCAAACTAGATATGAGTCTATTGCAAAGATGCCGAAGAAAGTGAGCCTTAGTTACAGCAAAAGAAAACTTGCATACATGTAATACAGCTCTAATAGCTGTACAGTGACACCTTGCATAACATAAGTGAATTCTTGATTGAGTTTTGAAACAAAATGGTGTTTACCCCACCTTCAGCTTTAAGAAATTTTAAGGATTTTATAATAAGAGTAAACCTCAGAATGGTTGGATAAGCAAAATATTCCCTTAATTATTTTAAATTAATGTGTATGTGCTTTCATATTTTAAGTAAGTCATCTGTGCAGCAACACACAATCAACTTAAATTTACACTCATATTCTACAAACTAGCAAAAAAAAAAAACCCACCAAAAACTAGGTCTATTACATAGGAATAAGAAATACCTGATGAAGGACACAAAACATTCTCTAGCTCAAGCTTTTCTACTGCCTACTCTGTTCTAAACTGCACCTATTCTCGCCAATCTCCAATCTAACCTCATGGCCAAACTTGAAGCCACCTATAATAAAAAGCTAGGTTTGCTGCCAATCTACCCTACCGATACCATCACTGTACCGCCCTAAAAATTATTTCATTGCCAGAAGTCCAAAATCAACTCTTACTTCCTCAACTCCACCTCACTCACTCTCTACTAACTAATCCCTCCCTCCGCCCTGCTCTCTCTACCTTTATCTCTCCTTATACCCCCAAGCAATGTCTCCACAGTGCATACCAACATTTCCTTGAAGTCTATGAACCCACAAAGCAAATTGGTAAACTACTGTTCTGTAGCTTGCACCTGGGATAAACTTTCCACAGACCTTAGATCCATCACAAACCGTCTCAGTTTAAAAAAACTGTAAACAAATTACATTCTTGACACATGGACCTGACCCTGCCCTACTATTACCTGACCTATTCCTTCACAACGTCTTTTCTCCTTACTCTTTGTTCATACAATGTTATATTTACTACCTCCAATTGTCAAAGGATATTAAACCATTTCCTCTCAGTTCTTATATATCGAAAGGGGTTAACATTCCACTACTTAACTAATTATTTGCTAGTGTTGTAATTGTAGTATTACCCTCTGTATGAATGCTGCTGTTTTTATATTTTGTGATAATAAATTTTAGTTGTTTTGCATCTCTATTATTTTGTTAAGTTGTACTTGTATATGTATTATTTTTTGCTTCTGTCTGGAGGTTTTCTCCTGGGGTCTCTGCTGAAAAAGGGCTTCTTGCCCAGTTAGACCAACCCAGTTAATAAATGTCAACTAAATAAATAAATAATAAAAATAAATAAGTTAGGATATAACAAGTTAGGATAGCTACATTACCCACGACTAGCTTGGGTTCTTGCTACATAGTCTGAATAATTAACATTGTAAAGTCTTAGTAAGTATAGGTGAGCAAATATGGCAGATAGTAGCAGCGCTGTAGTTAAATAGGTGTTTTGAGATACAAAAGAGTAATAACAGAGTAGTAATTAGAGAAGGTGTAGGGTAGCAGTAGAAGAGAGAGTCAGGTTATGGGAAGTGCAGTTTTGGCACGTATGCACTGCCACTGAGAGGAAAGGTGTTGTCTCAGAGATTTCTGCATTGCTGTTAGACCTGATTGATGGTGGGAGGGTGTTCCATAGTTTTGCAATAGTAAAGGAGTACAGCATCTGATCGACTCAAAGGCTTGGTTTTCCTACATTCAGGAGGAGTTGATCATTGCATCTGAGAGGTCTATTTGGATGATACTGAGTAAGTAGAGAAGAAAGGACAGGGCAGTTTGATAACTTAAATATAAACTCGTGTGCAGTGGTTAATTGAATGTATGCAACATGATGTGGGAGTTCCAACCAATTTAGTAGGCGTATTAAGGAACAATGGTGAGATGAATATTTTGCATTGGTTACAAATTTAGCAATGTTATTGTAGCATGACTCAAGCTTGGATTTCAGAGAGGACTGAATATTAGTAAGGAGAGGGGCACTGTAAAGAAGACATGGTAGAAGAAAGGAAGAGGCTAGGGATAGTTGTGCGGAGTGGTTTAGGAAGTATTTGTCTATTGATGATGCTCAGTTTTTTATGTGTTTTTTTTTTTATATTGGTATGAATATGTAGGTCAAATGTCAGGTTTTTGTCTATGATGACACCTAGTAGTTTTGCATTTGGTACAACCTCAATGGTAGTGTTATTTTGAGCATGAACAGTAAATTCTTTCTTGTTTAGGTAAGTGTTTTTTGGGGGGATAAAAAGCACAAGTTAATTTTGTTGGGGTTTAGGGTAAGATGATTATTGGTCATCCGTATTTCAGTGGAGGTGAAGGCACAGTGGGTCAGTTGCTGAAGTTCAGATGAGAAATTGGAAGCACAGATGATGGTTGAGTCATCTGCGTACTGGATGACAGCACCTTGACTAAGAGTGGTATGGAAACTGTTGATAGAAATGTTAAACAGAAGGGGCCCTAGTATGGATCCTTGGGGAACACCTGTGGTTGTGTTAAGGAATGGAGAGAAAGAATGTTGCCACTTGGTTGATTGTTGCCTATTTGTGAGGTGGTATGAGAACCAGTCTAGGGTTGGTAGTGAGATGCCTACATTACAGTTTAGTGAGACGAAGACAGTGGGAGACCATATCAAAGGCTATAGAAATTTCAAGAAAGACAGAAGAAACCATTTTTCCAGCATCTCAGGCCTGGTTAACTATGTCCATGAAGGATATAAGGGCTGTAGCAGTGCTATGAAGGGCCTAAATCCATGTTGGGTGGGAGAAAGGATTTGGTTGCAAAGCAGATAATGAAGAAGTTGAGTGTGAATGCATTTTTCCAGAATCTTTGAGATGGGTGAGAGGATAGCAATAGCTCAAAAGTTGAAAATGTCTGTGCTGTTGCCTCCTTTATGAAGAGCCAGAATATATGCTTTTTACAAATTGTGGGTACGTGGGACTCCTGAATAGATCTCTTAAGAAGTATGCTGATGGGATAAGCAACAAAACTGGTCGATATTTCTAGGAATTCAGGAGGTAGGTTGTCCGGGTTTTTGGTGCCAGGTTTGAGTTGAAGAAGCAATGTTTTATAGTGATGGTAGATATAGGTGAAAGTGAAATTCTGGGCAAAAGGGTATTAAATGTAGTTTGCGTGTCTGGATTAGAAGGAGCTGAGTTAGTTTGTGGAAAGCTGACAGTTAGATTGGCTATTATATTGATGAAATATGAGTTAAACAGCGAGGCTATATCAGTGGGTATTTTATCTGGATTTGGACAATGATTATTATTTGAGCTTGGGTTTAATAAAGAACTGATGGAGCTCCAGAATTTTTGGGGGGTTTTGCTTATCGTGGTTTTGTAGACTAATGTAGTGTTCTTTTTCATTTTTAATGATTAGGTGTTTTGCTCGATTATGGAGTTGTTTATATTGTGTGAGGTCAGAGGGATTTTTGTTTTCTTTGCCATAATTTCCATGCTTTTTCCTGACAGTCGTGAGTTGCTTAATTTATTTATTTATTTTACTTTTGTTGACCGGGATAGTCTGACTGGATACATGTCCATTTTCAGCGGAGCCTCAGGGAGAAAAGCTCCAAAGTAAAAAACAGATAAAGACAAGCAAGTTACAGTATATGCACAAACATGTATTAACATACAAGTTACAGTCTCACATTTCAAGCCTATGAAGAATACAGTTTATATTCAGAAATATATACAAATGTTACAGTTTCTCTTATCAAACCTATAGGTGCAGCTGTATACAGAGTTTCTGCAGAGATGTTACAGTTTCTCTTTTCGAACCTTTTAGTGTAAGTGGTAAGTCGCTGTGAATAAAAAATTGGAGGGATATGGAAGTAGATTAGGCTTTAGTCAGGGTTAGAGCAAGGACATAACCAGTGAGTTTTAAAATACTGGGTTAGATTTTTTTTGAATTGATTAAGGGAGGGGGGTCAGAGTAAGGTCAGATGGGAGCGAATTCCAGGTTTTGCCTACTGAATTTGCAAACAAAGATTCTCCAGATAGGTTGTTAGCTTTAACAGATTGAACCAACATTTTTGTAGTGGAATGAAGTGACCTAGCGTTTTTGTAGGGATGGATAATGTTTTTAAGGGAGGGTGTTTTTTCTGGATGGTTAATAACCTTGAATGCTACAGTAAGTTGATTATATTGAATTAGCCTGGGGAGCTCTAGCTATCCTAAAAGATTTAGGTTTTGACAATGGTGTGTCCTGTAGGGAGTTCCTGTGGTAAACCTGGCAATTTGATTGTAGCAGCTACAGAGTTTGCTGAGATCAGTTTTGTTCAAGTTAGTGAGTATTGGCGAGGCATAGAGTAGAGTTGAAAGCAGATGGGTATGAGCAATGGCAGTCCTAGCTAGAGGGGTGAGAAAAGGTTTGTTTTTGTATAGGGAGCCAAGTTTTTTATTAACGGTTTTAATAGTTTGGTTTACGTGCATATCATATTTGAGGTTGTTGTCTATTATAACACCCAGGAGTTTGGTACACATATCTGGTGAGATTATGGTCCCATTGTTAGATGTTATAGTAAATGAAGGTTGAGAGGATTTGCGAGTAGGGGAGAAGAGCAATAGCTTTGTTTTATTAGGGTTTAATATCAGCTGTTGATTAGAGATCCAGTTTGCCACTGCATTAAAAGTTTTCTGGGTTAAACTAAGGACATCTGTAGGGGTAGTTGCTGAGCAAATCAGGGTGGAGTCATCTGCATATTGTATACACGTTGTGTCTGTAATTACAGTGTGGAGGTCACTGATAAAGAGAGAGAAAAGAAGGGGGCTTAATATGGAGCCTTGAGGGACACCAAAGGTAACAGGAAGAAATGTGGAGAGTTTGTCCTGCCAAAGGACAGCCTGCTGTCTTCCACTAAGATAAAATTGAAACCATTGTATGGCATGGTTGTTTAGGGATATTTTCTTTAGGGTAAGTAAGAGTAGCTGGTGGTTAACCATGTCGAAGGCCTTGGAAAGATCGAGAAACAGGGCAGAAGATAGTTCGTTAATGGGTTTAGTAAACCAATTGGCATGATTAATTTTTATTCTCTTTTGTCAGAGTGGAGCTTGATTGTTTAGGACATTGAGAAATGCTGAGTTGAAGAACTCAACAGCCTCATCTAGGGAAAGGGATTTTAATGCATTCCAGTTGATGCTTTGTAAAGTTTCATTAGGTTTGGTTGGGCAGAAATGGGATAAGCCTCTAGCTTGCTTATACTGATGTTTATTGAGTGTTGGAGGAGTTTTCTGTAGTGTGAAGGCAGGTAGGTGGTCACTTATACCATTAGGGAGTGTTCCTGTGGAAGCAATTTTATTTGGGTCGGAGACCATAATCCAGTTCAAGATTGAGCCACTATCGTTGTTTTTGTTGGGTCTAGTTATATTGTTAATTAGCTGGGTAAAGTTATATAGGTTGATGTTGGAAGCAGGATGGCGGTGGGAGATATCTAGCTAATTAATATTTACATTGCCCAAAATGATTGTTTCATTTTTTATATTATTTTATGTCCAGGCAAGGATCTCTTCTAATATAGGAATGTTATTGCCTGGAGGGATACACAGGACTACAACAAAGAGGCCCTTGCAATTATTAATTTTTAGGAAGGAAATTAATATTTTGGCTGTGGAAAAATGTGGAATAGACTTAATATATGGGACTATAGTAAAAGTATTTGGGTATATCAGAGCAACACCTCCACCTTTTTTACAGAGTCTAACTGATCTTAGACAAGCAAATCCTGGGGGTAGGAATTCGGCATCTTTAATGTAGGGTTTTAACCATGTCTCAGTAGCGGCTATAATATCAGGTTTGTTGTGAGCTATCCAGGTATGTAAGTCTGGGATTTTGTTTCTGATATTTTGAAGGTTAATGGTTGTAAGGTTTAGTGATTTATAGGAGTTAGGGGGGTTAAGAGGGTAGGAGATAGACCTGGGATGGGATGTATGTCTCTGCACTGGGGTAGATTAGAATATGTATGTGGGAGAGTATTGGGATGCTATTTCCTCTTTGCTTTGTGTTAATAATTTAAAGCAAAGTTTGTTCTGTTGCTGTTGTCCTGTAGGGGAATGATTTTTACTTTGATGCATAAAATTATGTCTGTTGCATATAGACTAGAAGATACTTCAGAGAAGCTGGTAAGAGATTGTTTGCTAAAAAGTGAAGTCAAAGTGTGGCTGCTGCACATCCAAAACAAAGACACACACACATATTCACCCAAAACAACCTAGCCTACCTAACCTCCTCTGACTTCAAGGTAAAGCAATAACTTTGCAACTTTATCCATATGGGCACAATTCCTCCAAAACAACACTGTCCATCTAAATCAACACTTAGAAATGAAGTTCATTCATATTAGAATAAAAAATTAAAAGTGCCCAGACTTTTTTCTATTGGTATATGCTTAATTTGCAGTGGACACACAGGCTGGATTGCTTTTTTTACAACAGTTTATCGTACTTTTACAAAAAAATACAAATGATACTTTCATTCTTGATTATTATTATTACATTAAACTATGAACACTTAGAAACTATTTATAATATATAAATGTGTCAGAAATAAGTTTAGTAATTATGTATAATGCAATTCTAAAATCAAGGTATCTATTACATGAGAGAAAAGAAACTAAGTGCATATAATTTATTAAACCAATCATAGAGTCTTCATGCTCAGGAAGTAATATTATTTTGATATAAATCAAGTACTGATAATATTTTTGCTCAAGGATTCTTGATGAGAGTTTTAGGGTATAACCTGCCCTTCTTTATTCTGATCTATTTGATGGATGTTTCGTTTAATGAAGACAAAAAATCTCCAACTGTAGGTATGTAGACTTTTTCCATTTCTTTTTTATGCGTTTCTTGCCACTGCTAAAATTGTCCATAATAATAACTTTAATTTTCGATTTTTTTGTATTCTAGTTATATTGAATAAAACCAATTCCTTTGTTAAAGAGAAGGAATTAAACCATAAAGCTTTTATAAACTCTTCTATTTCTCACCAAAAAGATTATATGCATAAATAATCATAGAACATATCTGTCCAGTCTGCTTTACAAGGCCCTAAACATCTCCAACATTCTACATTCTTGTTTTTATCAACTATTCTGTTAGGGGTTATTACAAGGTTTAAACATGTAAACAGGGCCTTGTGTTCAGGCCAGAAGACTGCATTGCACTGTATAACATAATATACAGCATGCTTAAAAATAAAAAGTTTGACAAAAATCATTTAAGTTGTCAATATATGTAATGAAATTAACAGAGTAACAGATGGAGCCATGAACAGCCTCAGACAACACTATGCACATTTAGGTTTTACATACTAAATTAACAAGTTGCATCATTGGTGTCCCTGTGAGTTGTAACAGAGAGTTAGAGACTTACATTCATGCATTAATAAAGTACAAAAGATTCAAGGTATTAGCCCACATTACATTGTTTGTACATATCTACAAGAAGCTAATATGGAATAAATATCCAAAACAAGCAAAAGCAAAGAGCGAAGGCTGGGGTTGCCAATGGTATACACGAGTTGTGTTTTAGCTCTATTATATCATTCAGCGATTGCCCATAAGTCGAGAACGTGAGTATGTCTCTTTAGTGTGATGAAGAAATTTTTGTTTCAAAATACTAGGTATTAAGTTATGTTGAGAATGCCTTTAGGCAAATGACTCCAACTCTCAGGTGCAATTTTTGAGAAGCCTTTTCCACCTACCATTTCAGAGAACTGGAATTGGTGTAGGGTTAAACAGCTCTCATTTTCACTGGATAGTTTAAATGCAGATATGTGTATAATTAATAATTTAAAATTTCATTGTGATGCTTATTTTTCTGGGACAGAGACATGTGAGCCTACAAATTGTATTTACTGCTCTTTGAAAAGTATAAGTATTTTGGGAGAATTTGAGAGCTGTCTGTAGAAAGATGCATTCAGTTGTGAGGATCAGCACAGTTTGGACAACAGCAGCTCAAGCAGACGTGGTTAAGAGGTTAAACAGTACAGCTGTTAAGTAAACTTACCATAACAGTAGATGTTTGAATGATCACTGCTGTAGTCCATCCATCCAGAATCCCTTTTTCCCATTTTTGCACAGAGGGTTGGGGTGTCACTTCAGCAGTGACAATTACCTACACCCAAGGATTACACAACCAGGTGGCTAGCTGTGCCACAATAGTTCATCCATATGCACACTCACACCTTTGGCCAATTTAGAGTGTTCAGTCCACCTACTGCATGTCTTTGGAATGTTGGAGGAAACCATTGCACCAGAGGGAAACCCATGCTAACGCAGGGAGGACATGTAGACTCCACACAGTGGCACTTCAGTCAAGAACTGAACTGGGCAATTTTTTGTTGTAGGGCAACAATGTTATCCACTGCACCACTGTAATCTCTACTGTAATAGCCTTAGATATATGGGTTATATCCTGCCAAGGATATAACAAATGGACCGCTTCCAAATCTTCAGGGTGCTTTCAACACACTTAAACTGTCAATCAGCTTGAGCTTTGCTGACTAAATGACAAATCTGTTCATGAAGCCCTTCAGAACTTTCTTGCCAGCAGAGAGAGGGAGGCTGAAACCTGAAATGACAATACTAGGAACAACAAAAAATAAATGCCCACACCCTGGCATAAAAAGCACAAGAAGAAAAAGGGGGGGGGTGGAGAAAGGGAGCAGCTACTGTAGCAGTGATCATTCGAACATCTATTGTTATGGTAAGTCCATCTTACACAGCTATACTATGGTCATGACATTGATCACTCCTACTGCAGTCTTAGCTGAATGGGCAGATTACATTTGGGAGGAGGAAGGAGAAGAGGTCAGGAACCCCTGGAGAATGGGCATAACAAAGCTTGATTTGGACCTAGAGAAGGAATCAAGCTTATAGTGCTTTGTGAAAGTATGTACAGAGGACCAGGTATAAACTTCTAGAATATTTCTAGAATCCAACCTTTTCTTAAAAGTTATAGATGAAGCAAGGCCCTGGTAGAGAGGGACTTGACCCTACCCAGAATGGATTTGTTGACATGACATTTCAAAAATTAATAGGAACACAATCCTGAATAGGATTTAACGTCGTCCCCACTAAGACTGTCTACCCACTGTAGACCTTTTGAAACCTGTACAACTGAGTTTCCTCTCCTTACCCTTGCTAAAGAGGCCCTGTGGACATCAGACTAAGGAACACAATCCTGAATAGGATTTAACGTCCTCCCCACTAAGACTGTCTACCCACTGTAGACGTTTTGAAAGTATGTCCTACTCTTGTACTGTTTAATTTTACTCTCCAGGTTATTTGACTTCCCTCCCAGGATAACCAGCAGCCTACCCCCCCCCTCCAATAATATTCAATTCACTTCTCTCATTCCCTCCTTCTCCAGCACTATCCTTGAGGTAACTCTCCCCCCTACCCAAACTTTTTCACTTGGTGAACACTCTGTTTGCTGTGTCTCTCAATTCCTAGTCTTGCCACCAGGTGGCGCCCTGCTTACTGTGGGACACACTATTTTTTCCCTTATTCCCTCAGTAGACCTCTGCTTCCTGCTATCCCCTACACCTAAACCCCTCTTTTTTTCTACTGCTACCACCTGTGTCACCTTACCTAGCTATCATATACTTTTTTACTCCCCTACCCACCACACATCCCCCCCTGCATCTTAACGCTATTGCATACCCCTACCCTACACTAAATATAGTGTTTTCTCTTCTTCTCTGATTGTTTTATGCCACTGATTTCCCCTCACTGGCTCTTCCTGGATGTTTCTCTCTCCCTTCTATTCTTGATCCTTTTCTCCCTACTATATACCTCGTTAATCCTTTTCTTCTCCCTTTTCTGCCCTCTCCCTACTTTGAACCTACTATTCTCACCCCCTACTCCTTAATATTTTTTCTCCCTCTCTTTTCCCACTCTCGATCACTTCTCTTCCTTTTATATCTTCTCTGCCCCATTCCTCTCTGTCTTTCCTATCCCCTATAGACTGTTAGCACCATTATCCTCCTGAGCTCTAGTAACTTCCTGGCCCAAGCACTCGCGATCACTGTCTTCTTGCATTCCTACTCTCTGCTTACCCTGCCCACCCCCTCCCCCCACCTGGTTTCACTTCCGGTTGCATCCTACAAATATACCCTTGTCTTAGCAGTTTCATCCCTATATACCGTCACTTCGGGCTGCTGTGTCTTCTCGGGCTGGAGTTGAATATCCCATGTGAGTACTCTGTGGCATTCGATGTACCATGTTATTGTTGTTCTGGATTTTTTACAACTGTCCTGTTCCACTGTATGAACGATATATTATTTCATTTGCTTTACTGCTGGCTTTTTAGGTATTAGCTCTGCATGCCTTTTTATAGTTTCATGCTCATTATTGTGACTCTGGGAACCACGTGGAGCGCCTTTGCGGCTGGGACTAACCGGCCGGTTTACCCTTACCACGGCTTATGTGGCTCTGCCCTAACCTTCCCTGTTGATCGCTGGAGGAGCCTAGCCATTTCCTAATCTTTATTAATGGTTACTCTTGTGATTTATCCTTTAATCAGGCTACCTTCCTCAGCGGCAGTGTTTATTAGTCTGCTAGCTACAGCGTTTGACTCTTTTCATCCTTGTCGGACGCTTGAAGAGCTAAGCCACCCTCTAGGATTTAATAGCGGTTTTCGCTTGTAAATCTTTATCCCATCAGGTCTACACTCTCAGCGATAGTGTCTGCCAGGCTTTAATAGAGGACCCACTTGTGTATCCTTATTTAATTAGGCTTACAGCGGTAGTGTCTTTTGCACCGTGTGTTATAGCATTTGACTCTGTTTACTAAGCTTGTAGGACGCTGAGGACTTATGCCGCTTTCTAGGTATTTAATAGCGGTTACGCTTGTATTTCGTCAACTAATCCAGCCCAATAACGACAGCGGCAGTGTCCGCTTGTTACAGCGTTCCACTTCCCTAAGCTGCATGAATAACCTTAACTAGTGCTCCTGTAGCTCTGCCCGAGCATTTCTCTGCTAGTCGCTTTATAGAAGTAAGCCATGTTTTTTTAATGCTTGTTTTACCTCTATTATTCCAGCAGCTCCGTAGTGCTAAGCAATCTTTGTTTAGTGCTAGGAACTAAACCATGTTTTTTAGTGCCTGTTTTACCTCTATTATTCCAGCAGCTCCATAGAGCTAAGCCATGTTTGCTTAGTGCCTATAGCGTTTAAGTTTGTCCTACCTCTAGTATTCTAGCAGCAATTTAAAGCTGTTAGTGCATTCACTCCGCTTGACATAGCGCTAACCTTTCTAACTGGGATAAGTAGCGCCTTTTACTCCTGGCTTCCACGTGGTCCCCAACTCCAAATACTTGCATTCTAAGGGTGGATACAGCATTTAAGATACTAGCTTTACCAATGGTACGTGGCTAATACACTGCCTGTACACTATGCTCTTTACAAACTACCAGTTAGCTTTGTTGTGCCATTAATGCCCCTGTATCCAAAACGACAGTTTTAAGACTTATAATACGAGGCTACAGTATTTCTACAGTGAATCTTTCTCATGGTCCTATAATTAATTGTTATAGATGATAGGCTGTGGATGTTGTGTTTTGCCATTGTCTTTCTGTTAACTGAAACGCCTTGTTGCTCATGTTAAAAGATTAACTTAGTTGCACGTCAGGATTTATGCTGCTAGCCTCAGTGACACAGTAGTACTCATCTCTAGTACAAATGTATGATCCTGCTGTATGGTTACCATCTGTCTGACTTTGCCTGTTTTATTTAGTCTTTTATTTAGTTTTATTAGTCTCTGTATTGACCTTTAATCATAGGTACATGTTCTGGTTATTCTGTTACATGCTTCCATGATTACTGAATGTACTTATATTTGTCTTCTCTCTCTTCCTATATATTTACCAGCCTGTACAACTGAGTTTCCTCTCCTTACCCTTGCTAAAGAGGCCCTGTGGACATCAGACTAAGGAACACAATCCTGAATAGGATTTAACGTCCTCCCCACTAAGACTGTCTACCCACTGTAGACCTTTTGAAAGTATGTCCTACTCTTGTACTGTTTAATTTTACTCTCCAGGTTATTTGACTTCCCTCCCAGGATAACCAGCAGCCTACCCCCCCCTCCAATAATATTCAATTCACTTCTCTCATTCCCTCCTTCTCCAGCACTATCCTTGAGGTAACTCTCCCCCCTACCCAAACTTTTTCACTTGGTGAACACTCTGTTTGCTGTGTCTCTCAATTCCTAGTCTTGCCACCAGGTGGCGCCCTGCTTACTGTGGGACACACTATTTTTTTCCCTTATTCCCTCAGTAGACCTCTGCTTCCTGCTATCCCCTACACCTAAACCCCTCTTTTTTTCTACTGCTACCACCTGTGTCACCTTACCTAGCTATCATATACTTTTTTTACTCTCCCCTACCCACCACACATCCCCCCCTGCATCTTAACGCTATTGCATACCCCTACCCTACACTAAATATAGTGTTTTCTCTTCTTCTCTGATTGTTTTATGCCACTGATTTCCCCTCACTGGCTCTTCCTGGATGTTTCTCTCTCCCTTCTATTCTTGATCCTTTTCTCCCTACTATATACCTACTTTAATCCTTTTCTTCTCCCTTTTCTGCCCTCTCCCTACTTTGAACCTACTATTCTCACCCCCTACTCCTTACTATTTTTTCTCCCTCTCTTTTCCCACTCTCGATCACTTCTCTTCCTTTTATATCTTCTCTGCCCCATTCCTCTCTGTCTTTCCTATCCCCTATAGACTGTTAGCACCATTATCCTCCTGAGCTCTAGTAACTTCCTGGCCCAAGCACTCACGATCACTGTCTTCTTGCATTCCTACTCTCTGCTTACCCTGCCCACCCCCTCCCCCCACCTGGTTTCACTTCCGGTTGCATCCTACAAATATACCCTTGTCTTAGCCGTTTCATCCCTATATACCGTCCTTCGGGCTGCTGTGTCTTCTCGGGCTGGAGTTGAATATCCCATGTGAGTACTCTGTGGCATTCGATGTACCATGTTATTGTTGTTCTGGATTTTTTACAACTGTCCTGTTCCACTGTATGAATGATATATTATTTCATTTGCTTTACTGCTGGCTTTTTAGGTATTAGCTCTGCATGCCTTTTTATAGTTTCATGCTCATTATTGTGACTCTGGGAACCACGTGGAGCGCCTTTGCGGCTGGGACTAACCGAAGCCGGTTTACCCCTTACCACGGCTTATGTGGCTCTGCCCTAACCTTCCCCTGTTGATCGCTGGAGGAGCCTAGCCATTTCCTAATCTTTATTAATGGTTACTCTTGTGATTTATCCTTTAATCAGGCTACCTTCCTCAGCGGCAGTGTTTATTAGTCTGCTAGCTACAGCGTTTGACTCTTTTCATCCTTGTCGGACGCTTGAAGAGCTAAGCCACCCTCTAGGATTTAATAGTGGTTTTCGCTTGTAAATCTTTATCCCATCAGGTCTACACTCTCAGCGATAGTGTCTGCCAGGCTTTAATAGAGGACCCACTTGTGTATCCTTATTTAATTAGGCTTACAGCGGTAGTGTCTTTCGCACCGTGTGTTATAGCATTTGACTCTGTTTACTAAGCTTGTAGGACGCTGAGGACTTACGCCGCTTTCTAGGTATTTAATAGCGGTTACGCTTGTATTTCGTCAACTAATCCAGCCCAATAACGACAGCGGCAGTGTCCGCTTGTTACAGCATTCCACTTCCCTAAGCTGCATGAATAACCTTAACTAGTGCTCCTGTAGCTCTGCCCGAGCATTTCTCTGCTAGTCGCTTTATAGAAGTAAGCCATGTTTTTTTAATGCTTGTTTTACCTCTATTATTCCAGCAGCTCCTTAGAGCTAAGCAATCTTTGTTTAGTGCTAGGAACTAAACCATGTTTTTAGTGCCTGTTTTACCTCTATTATTCCAGCAGCTCCATAGAGCTAAGCCATGTTTGCTTAGTGCCTATAGCGTTTAAGTTTGTCCTACCTCTAGTATTCTAGCAGCAATTTAAAGCTGTTAGTGCATTCACTCCGCTTGACATAGCACTAACCTTTCTAACTGGGATAAGTAGCGCCTTTTACTCCTGGCTTCCACGTGGTCCCCAACTCCAAATACTTGCATTCTAAGGGTGGATACAGCATTTAAGATACTAGCTTTACCAATGGTACGTGGCTAATACACTGCCTGTACACTATGCTCTTTACAAACTACCAGTTAGCTTTGTTGTGCCATTAATGCCCCTGTATCCAAAACGACAGTTTTAAGACTTATAATACGAGGCTACAGTATTTCTACAGTGAATCTTTCTCATGGTCCTATAATTAATTGTTATAGATGATAGGCTGTGGATGTTGTGTTTTGCCATTGTCTTTCTGTTAACTGAAACGCCTTGTTGCTCATGTTAAAAGATTAACTTAGTTGCACGTCAGGATTTATGCTGCTAGCCTCAGTGACACAGTAGTACTCATCTCTAGTACAAATGTATGATCCTGCTGTATGGTTACCATCTGTCTGACTTTGCCTGTTTTTATTTAGTCTTTTATTTAGTTTTATTAGTCTCTGTATTGACCTTTAATCATAGGTACATGTTCTGGTTATTCTGTTACATGCTTCCATGATTACTGAATGTACTTATATTTGTCTTCTCTCTCTTCCTATATATTTACCAGCCTGTACAACTGAGTTTCCTCTCCTTACCCTTGCTAAAGAGGCCCTGTGGACATCAGACTAAGGAACACAATCCTGAATAGGATTTAACGTCCTCCCCACTAAGACTGTCTACCCACTGTAGACCTTTTGAAAGTATGTCCTACTCTTGTACTGTTTAATTTTACTCTCCAGGTTATTTGACTTCCCTCCCAGGATAACCAGCAGCCTACCCCCCCCCTCCAATAATATTCAATTCACTTCTCTCATTCCCTCCTTCTCCAGCACTATCCTTGAGGTAACTCTCCCCCCTACCCAAACTTTTTCACTTGGTGAACACTCTGTTTGCTGTGTCTCTCACTTCCTAGTCTTGCCACCAGGTGGCGCCCTGCTTACTGTGGGACACACTATTTTTTTTTCCCTTATTCCCTCAGTAGACCTCTTCTTCCTGCTATCCCCTACACCTAAACCCCTCTTTTTTTCTACTGCTACCACCTGTGTCACCTTACCTAGCTATCATATACTTTTTTTTACTCTCCCCTACCCACCACACATCCCCCCCTGCATCTTAACGCTATTGCATACCCCTACCCTACACTAAATATAGTGTTTTCTCTTCTTCTCTGATTGTTTTATGCCACTGATTTCCCCTCACTGGCTCTTCCTGGATGTTTCTCTCTCCCTTCTATTCTTGATCCTTTTCTCCCTACTATATACCTACGTTAATCCTTTTCTTCTCCCTTTTCTGCCCTCTCCCTACTTTGAACCTACTATTCTCACCCCCTACTCCTTACTATTTTTTCTCCCTCTCTTTTCCCACTCTCGATCACTTCTCTTCCTTTTATATCTTCTCTGCCCCATTCCTCTCTGTCTTTCCTATCCCCTATAGACTGTTAGCACCATTATCCTCCTGAGCTCTAGTAACTTCCTGGCCCAAGCACTCGCGATCACTGTCTTCTTGCATTCCTACTCTCTGCTTACCCTGCCCACCCCCTCCCCCCACCTGGTTTCACTTCCGGTTGCATCCTACAAATATACCCTTCTCTTAGCAGTTTCATCCCTATATACCGTCCCTTCGGGCTGCTGTGTCTTCTCGGGCTGGAGTTGAATATCCCATGTGAGTACTCTGTGGCATTCGATGTACCATGTTATTGTTGTTCTGGATTTTTTACAACTGTCCTGTTCCACTGTATGAACGATATATTATTTCATTTGCTTTACTGCTGGCTTTTTAGGTATTAGCTCTGCATGCCTTTTTATAGTTTCATGCTCATTATTGTGACTCTGGGAACCACGTGGAGCGCCTTTGCGGCTGGGACTAACCGAAGCCGGTTTACCCCTTACCACGGCTTATGTGGCTCTGCCCTAACCTTCCCCTGTTGATCGCTGGAGGAGCCTAGCCATTTCCTAATCTTTATTAATGGTTACTCTTGTGATTTATCCTTTAATCAGGCTACCTTCCTCAGCGGCAGTGTTTATTAGTCTGCTAGCTACAGCGTTTGACTCTTTTCATCCTTGTCGGACGCTTGAAGAGCTAAGCCACCCTCTAGGATTTAATAGCGGTTTTCGCTTGTAAATCTTTATCCCATCAGGTCTACACTCTCAGCGATAGTGTCTGCCAGGCTTTAATAGAGGACCCACTTGTGTATCCTTATTTAATTAGGCTTACAGCGGTAGTGTCTTTCGCACCGTGTGTTATAGCATTTGACTCTGTTTACTAAGCTTGTAGGACGCTGAGGACTTATGCCGCTTTCTAGGTATTTAATAGCGGTTACGCTTGTATTTCGTCAACTAATCCAGCCCAATAACGACAGCGGCAGTGTCCGCTTGTTACAGCGTTCCATTTCCCTAAGCTGCATGAATAACCTTAACTAGTGCTCCTGTAGCTCTGCCCGAGCATTTCTCTGCTAGTCGCTTTATAGAAGTAAGCCATGTTTTTTTAATGCTTGTTTTACCTCTATTATTCCAGCAGCTCCGTAGTGCTAAGCAATCTTTGTTTAGTGCTAGGAACTAAACCATGTTTTTTAGTGCCTGTTTTACCTCTATTATTCCAGCAGCTCCATAGAGCTAAGCCATGTTTGCTTAGTGCCTATAGCGTTTAAGTTTGTCCTACCTCTAGTATTCTAGCAGCAATTTAAAGCTGTTAGTGCATTCACTCCGCTTGACATAGCGCTAACCTTTCTAACTGGGATAAGTAGCGCCTTTTACTCCTGGCTTCCACGTGGTCCCCAACTCCAAATACTTGCATTCTAAGGGTGGATACAGCATTTAAGATACTAGCTTTACCAATGGTACGTGGCTAATACACTGCCTGTACACTATGCTCTTTACAAACTACCAGTTAGCTTTGTTGTGCCATTAATGCCCCTGTATCCAAAATGACAGTTTTAAGACTTATAATACGAGGCTACAGTATTTCTACAGTGAATCTTTCTCATGGTCCTATAATTAATTGTTATAGATGATAGGCTGTGGATGTTGTGTTTTGCCATTGTCTTTCTGTTAACTGAAACGCCTTGTTGCTCATGTTAAAAGATTAACTTAGTTGCACGTCAGGATTTATGCTGCTAGCCTCAGTGACACAGTAGTACTCATCTCTAGTACAAATGTATGATCCTGCTGTATGGTTACCATCTGTCTGACTTTGCCTGTTTTATTTAGTCTTTTATTTAGTTTTATTAGTCTCTGTATTGACCTTTAATCATAGGTACATGTTCTGGTTATTCTGTTACATGCTTCCATGATTACTGAATGTACTTATATTTGTCTTCTCTCTCTTCCTATATATTTACCAGCCTGTACAACTGAGTTTCCTCTCCTTACCCTTGCTAAAGAGGCCCTGTGGACATCAGACTAAGGAACACAATCCTGAATAGGATTTAACGTCCTCCCCACTAAGACTGTCTACCCACTGTAGACCTTTTGAAAGTATGTCCTACTCTTGTACTGTTTAATTTTACTCTCCAGGTTATTTGACTTCCCTCCCAGGATAACCAGCAGCCTACCCCCCCCCTCCAATAATATTCAATTCACTTCTCTCATTCCCTCCTTCTCCAGCACTATCCTTGAGGTAACTCTCCCCCCTACCCAAACTTTTTCACTTGGTGAACACTCTGTTTGTTGTGTCTCTCACTTCCTAGTCTTGCCACCAGGTGGCGCCCTGCTTACTGTGGGACACACTATTTTTTTTTCCCTTATTCCCTCAGTAGACCTCTGCTTCCTGCTATCCCCTACACCTAAACCCCTCTTTTTTTCTACTGCTACCACCTGTGTCACCTTACCTAGCTATCATATACTTTTTTTTACTCTCCCCTACCCACCACACATCCCCCCCTGCATCTTAACGCTATTGCATACCCCTACCCTACACTAAATATAGTGTTTTCTCTTCTTCTCTGATTGTTTTATGCCACTGATTTCCCCCTCACTGGCTCTTCCTGGATGTTTCTCTCTCCCTTCTATTCTTGATCCTTTTCTCCCTACTATATACCTACTTTAATCCTTTTCTTCTCCCTTTTCTGCCCTCTCCCTACTTTGAACCTACTATTCTCACCCCCTACTCCTTACTATTTTTTCTCCCTCTCTTTTCCCACTCTCGATCACTTCTCTTCCTTTTATATCTTCTCTGCCCCATTCCTCTCTGTCTTTCCTATCCCCTATAGACTGTTAGCACCATTATCCTCCTGAGCTCTAGTAACTTCCTGGCCCAAGCACTCGCGATCACTGTCTTCTTGCATTCCTACTCTCTGCTTACCCTGCCCACCCCCTCCCCCCACCTGGTTTCACTTCCGGTTGCATCCTACAAATATACCCTTGTCTTAGCCGTTTCATCCCTATATACCGTCCCTTCGGGCTGCTGTGTCTTCTCGGGCTGGAGTTGAATATCCCATGTGAGTACTCTGTGGCATTCGATGTACCATGTTATTGTTGTTCTGGATTTTTTACAACTGTCCTGTTCCACTGTATGAATGATATATTATTTCATTTGCTTTACTGCTGGCTTTTTAGGTATTAGCTCTGCATGCCTTTTTATAGTTTCATGCTCATTATTGTGACTCTGGGAACCACGTGGAGCGCCTTTGCGGCTGGGACTAACCGAAGCCGGTTTACCCCTTACCACGGCTTATGTGGCTCTGCCCTAACCTTCCCCTGTTGATCGCTGGAGGAGCCGAGCCATTTCCTAATCTTTATTAATGGTTACTCTTGTGATTTATCCTTTAATCAGGCTACCTTCCTCAGCGGCAGTGTTTATTAGTCTGCTAGCTACAGCGTTTGACTCTTTTCATCCTTGTCGGACGCTTGAAGAGCTAAGCCACCCTCTAGGATTTAATAGCGGTTTTCGCTTGTAAATCTTTATCCCATCAGGTCTACACTCTCAGCGATAGTGTCTGCCAGGCTTTAATAGAGGACCCACTTGTGTATCCTTATTTAATTAGGCTTACAGCGGTAGTGTCTTTCGCACCATGTGTTATAGCATTTGACTCTGTTTACTAAGCTTGTAGGACGCTGAGGACTTACGCCGCTTTCTAGGTATTTAATAGCGGTTACGCTTGTATTTCGTCAACTAATCCAGCCCAATAACGACAGCGGCAGTGTCCGCTTGTTACAGCATTCCACTTCCCTAAGCTGCATGAATAACCTTAACTAGTGCTCCTGTAGCTCTGCCCGAGCATTTCTCTGCTAGTCGCTTTATAGAAGTAAGCCATGTTTTTTTAATGCTTGTTTTACCTCTATTATTCCAGCAGCTCCGTAGAGCTAAGCAATCTTTGTTTAGTGCTAGGAACTAAACCATGTTTTTAGTGCCTGTTTTACCTCTATTATTCCAGCAGCTCCATAGAGCTAAGCCATGTTTGCTTAGTGCCTATAGCGTTTAAGTTTGTCCTACCTCTAGTATTCTAGCAGCAATTTAAAGCTGTTAGTGCATTCACTCCGCTTGACATAGCGCTAACCTTTCTAACTGGGATAAGTAGCGCCTTTTACTCCTGGCTTCCACGTGGTCCCCATCTCCAAATACTTGCATTCTAAGGGTGGATACAGCATTTAAGATACTAGCTTTACCAATGGTACGTGGCTAATACACTGCCTGTACACTATGCTCTTTACAAACTACCAGTTAGCTTTGTTGTGCCATTAATGCCCCTGTATCCAAAACGACAGTTTTAAGACTTATAATACGAGGCTACAGTATTTCTACAGTGAATCTTTCTCATGGTCCTATAATTAATTGTTATAGATGATAGGCTGCGGATGTTGTGTTTTGCCATTGTCTTTCTGTTAACTGAAACGCCTTGTTGCTCATGTTAAAAGATTAACTTAGTTGCACGTCAGGATTTATGCTGCTAGCCTCAGTGACACAGTAGTACTCATCTCTAGTACAAATGTATGATCCTGCTGTATGGTTACCATCTGTCTGACTTTGCCTGTTTTTATTTAGTCTTTTATTTAGTTTTATTAGTCTCTGTATTGACCTTTAATCATAGGTACATGTTCTGGTTATTCTGTTACATGCTTCCATGATTACTGAATGTACTTATATTTGTCTTCTCTCTCTTCCTATATATTTACCAGCCTGTACAACTGAGTTTCCTCTCCTTACCCTTGCTAAAGAGGCCCTGTGGACATCAGACTAAGGAACACAATCCTGAATAGGATTTAACGTCCTCCCCACTAAGACTGTCTACCCACTGTAGACCTTTTGAAAGTATGTCCTACTCTTGTACTGTTTAATTTTACTCTCCAGGTTATTTGACTTCCCTCCCAGGATAACCAGCAGCCTACCCCCCCTCCAATAATATTCAATTCACTTCTCTCATTCCCTCCTTCTCCAGCACTATCCTTGAGGTAACTCTCCCCCCTACCCAAACTTTTTCACTTGGTGAACACTCTGTTTGCTGTGTCTCTCAATTCCTAGTCTTGCCACCAGGTGGCGCCCTGCTTACTGTGGGACACACTATTTTTTTCCCTTATTCCCTCAGTAGACCTCTGCTTCCTGCTATCCCCTACACCTAAACCCCTCTTTTTTTCTACTGCTACCACCTGTGTCACCTTACCTAGCTATCATATACTTTTTTTTACTCTCCCCTACCCACCACACATCCCCCCCTGCATCTTAACGCTATTGCATACCCCTACCCTACACTAAATATAGTGTTTTCTCTTCTTCTCTGATTGTTTTATGCCACTGATTTCCCCTCACTGGCTCTTCCCGCTCCGTTCGCTCCGCTCACTCCGCTCCCCTCCCTACCCCCAATTCCCACCCACCCCCAGGGTCCCTACCTTTATACTTACTCTGCCACACCTCCAGTTGTCTCACTTCCTGCCCCACCCTGACTGATTAACTCTATACTCCATTCCTACCACCACACCCACTCTCCAGATTCCTAACTAACTGCCACACCCCACTCTCCACCTTCCTAAACCACCTAATACTACACTTGCTAACACCTTCTCACTCTAAACATGCCTTTAAGCCTCAAACTATTGCATTCCCTACTACTCCTTAACATCCTTCTTTTGTACTACACTTTTACTTCCTACGAATATCTTACCCTCAGCCAATCTCCTAATGTAGCCAAACACACTACCTCTGTACTTCCTCTAGCTGAACAAACTCATATTAATATCCTATCATCCTGCCCCTACCTTCCCCCTCTCTACCACAAATTATACCATATCAGATTTTTAACCACAAGACGGCTTTATCTTATACCATACAAAAACTCAAAGATTTTTCATATTCCACAAACACTTTTACTGTTACATGGGGACATCCACCCCAACCCTGGCCCCAACAATCCTCCTACCCACACCCCTGCCAATCACATTGCCAACAATCTTACTTCTCCTTTCTTTAATGACTCCCTCTCTATAGCTCACCTAAATATTCGTAGCATCAATAATAAAATCACACAACTCCATGCTTTAATAGACTTCTATGCCTTTGATATTCTTTGCCTCACTGAAACTTGGCTTAAACCAAGTACCAAAGGCAACGAAATCACTCCCCCAGGCTATAGCACCTTAAGACAAGATCGCCTTAACAAAAAGGGTGGGGGAGTGGCCTTTCTATACAAATCCCAACTGCAGGTAGCCTTAATTGACTCCCTGCCCCCCTCCCCAGTCAATGCTGAAATACTCTGTACCAAACTTCAAGTGAATAAAAACAAAGTAAATTTATATAATATGCTCCTACATCCCTCCAGGCAATAACTTAAATACACTGGAAAATATTCTTAGCTGGGTCTCCTGTAGCTTTCCTCAAGAAACCATAATCTTAGGAGACTTTAATATTGATTGGTACTCCTGTATCTCTCCAAAACCTACCTTTCACCTTAACCTTTTTAACTTTCAACAAACCATAACCTCCCCTACTAGAATACACAAATCAACCAATAAACAAGCCATCCTGGATTGGATACTGATCAACAACAATCCCCTCTCTTATAAAACTGGAATACTCCCTGACAATATCAGTGATCACCTCCTCACCTACATTACTAAACAAAAAATCAACAATCCCAAACAGGCTTCTTATCGTACTGTACACAACAAAACAAATTTTAACCTGTCATCTTTCCGTAATGAACTCAAAGAATATAACTGGTCAGCTCTAAAACACCTCCCAATTGATGAAGCAGTTACCTACTTCAACAATACTTTCCTACAAATTCTCCAGCATCATGCACCATCCCGATTAATTAGAATAGGCTCAAAAGCAGCCCCCTGGCTTTCCAAAACCAAACAACCTATGCTAGCTAGAAATAAATTATGGACAAAATGGAGATCCACTAAAAACCCATCTGACCATCAAATTTTCAAACACCTGAGAAATACAACTAAGAAACTCACCTATCTGGATAAAAAGAATTACTACCTTAAGTACCAACAAAACCAAAATCAAAACCCCAAACATTTCTGGTCAGGAATCAATAAACTGCTCCATCCAGGGAACACCAAAACTCCTACACCAGCTAGCCTAGCCCAGACCCAACCCAATATAATAGCCAATACCTTCAACAACTTCTTCTCTGAAACAGTCTCCTCTCTAGCAAACACCATGACTCCCCCCCCTTCCCTTCAAATAGCCTCTCCTCAAAACAGCACCCCCACACTAAAATTTAATACAGTCTCCACAACCTATATACATAAGTTACTCTCTAAACTTAAACCTTGCACCCCTTCAGCTGACAAACTTCCAGCTGAATATCTACAATTAGCAGCAACTGAACTAGCTTACCCAATCTCCATATTAATTAACAGAACTATAACTGAATCTACCATCCCATCCTGCTGGAAAATCTCCCATATAATTCCCCTCCATAAAGGAGGTAACTCCAACGAACTTTCTAATTACCGACCAATAGCCCTTCTATCTCCACTATCTAAAATTATGGAACGTTGCATTCACCATCAGCTCCTGTATCATCTCTTGCAAAATAACCTACTCGTAGACTCACAACATGGTTTTAGGCCCCACCACAGTACTTCCACTGCCCTCCTCTCCTTCACAGACGTGATCAACAAAAACCACAATAACAACCTCTACTCCTCTGCACTATTCCTTGACCTCTCAAAAGCTTTCGACATGGTGAACCATCAACTTCTCCTAGATACTTTAAAATCCCTCTCACTTGATCCATCTGCACTACAGTGGTTTGACTCCTACTTGAAAGATAGAAAACAAGCAGTCCTCTGGGACAGCCATCTATCCTCTCAGCTCCCTATCACTATTGGTGTCCCACAAGGTTCCATCTTAGGCCCCCTCCTTTTCTCCATTTTTATTAATAACCTACCTACTTCACTTCCTACAACCACTTGTATACAGTATGCTGATGATTCTACTCTCATCTGCTCTGCTTTATCTCCAGAAGAACTCGACTCCTCCACCCAAAAAGTCTTTACAGCAGCAGAAAAATGGTTCCAACACATCTGTCTCCTCCTTAATCCCAAAAAAACTAAATTACTACTTTTCACCCCCACCCTTAAATCTGCCCCAATCTCATTTTCCATTATGTCCTGTAATGGCACTATCATTAAACCTGACTGTTCCACTAAACTACTAGGCGTTACTATAGACAATCAGCTAAGCTTTGACTACCACATTGATCTTACCATCAAGACTGTTAATAAAAAAATAGGTGCCCTCTACAGACTAAAGCCTTTTCTTACTGCCACTACCCGAGTGTCTCTCGCCCAAACTCACCTCATCTCCACACTATTGTATGCCTCTCCATCTTTTATCAACCTTTCAAGAGCTAACCTTCAAAAACTTAACACAGCATACCATAGTATTGCCAGGTTTGCCACAGGTTCCCCTTTCCGTACTCATCACTGTCTCAATCTAAAAAAACTCAATTGGCTAGAACTTCAGAACATAATACTTCTACAACAATTAGTCATCACTTATAAAATTCTACATTACCCATCCAACACACCCATACTTAATAACCTCATCACCCCATATAAAAATCTCACTTCCCTTCGCTCAGCCAGTAAGCTTCTAGTAACTACTCTCAAATCCCACAATAAAGCAGGTGACTCCTTATTTGCCAACACTGTAGGATCATATTGGAACAAACTTCCCATACACCTGACCACCCTAGGCTCATCTCACCTTTTCAAAAAACAAATAAGAAACCACTTACAAACCCACTGGCTATGCCCATGCTCTAATCCTGACTGAGCTCAGCAAAATATTCCCCTATTTCTAGTTCCCCCCCTTTTTTCACTCCTACTGGTTGTTCTCAACCTTTGATTATCCCTATCCTGACCCACCTGCAGAACTTTTTTTTTCACTTTTTGCTCCTACTATATGCTATAACTGTGCAATTTGTCATCTCTTCTTTTTCTAGCTTTATGCAAATCTCTTCTATGCTTATCTCGCTCCTACACTAGTGCTCTGGCAAAAGTTGTTCTATTCTAAATTGTAAATTGTGTAAAGTTTATTTGACTCTCTATCTGTCAGTTTATTTCAATTCTTCTTCCCTTACGAGTCAGTCTTATTATAGCAATTACTACTAAATAATGTTGCCTCTCCATTGTTTTTTTTCTTGTTATAATACCTCTACATTTCTCTACACCAGTAACAACTTTGTCCTTTATTTGCTTGTATGTTTACATTTTTTTGTATGATTGGTTCTGTGTTGATTGTTATTTTGATTGTTGTTCTTTTTATTGTAATTTACTAGTCTGTTAATGGAGCGTTTCTCCTCGGGCCTCTGCTGAAAATGGACAATGTATCCAGCCAGACTAGCCCGGTTAACAAATGTAAAATAAAATAAAATAAAATGTAAAAAAAAAATAGCCTTAGACAAGCATTTGGAAATAGTCCATTTTGACAGAGGTTGTCCCGTCTTCTAACGTTCACAAGAAATAAACAACTGATCCTAAGATCTGAGAGATATAGTTTTGTCAAGACAGTACCTCAGCTGTCTGTGGACATCCAAGGTATGGAGAATTCTTTCTCCCCCCATTTTTAGATTCAGTAAAGAAAATCAGGAAACAAATGGTTTGGCTTAAAGTAAACTTGAATACCACTTTAGGAATAAAAGGATTCATTCTCTAAGAAACCTTGTCCGTATGGAAAGTGATGTAGGGTTGATTCGCCATAAGAGCTTGCAACTCAAATATCCTTCTTACTGAGGTCAAAGCAATCAGTAAAACTGCTTTCCACATTAAGACCCTCTTGTGAGACGGATTAGCTGATTCAAATGGAGCAAATGTTATCTTTTCTAGCATAAAATTAAGATCTCAAGAACAGACCAGTGGTTTATTTTGGAGTCTCTTGTGAAGAACACCTTTCATGAAGATTTTGACATGAGACTGCCTTGAAAGAGGAGGATCCATGGGGAGATATACTGAAATGGCCTATAAATGAACCTTGATGGAGGATTAAGAACGGCCATAAGATAGGAACTCACACAAATATTGTAAGGCCTGTACTCCACACTCTCAGATTCTACAAAGTAGGATCTCAGCTCGGCACGTATACCTGTTACTTCACCAATCTGGTTGAAACCTTTCACTGTTTGCATCCTCACTGTCACTACTTCTTTCAATGGATGAAGAAATCTGCTTAATTTATCATGGCCAAACTTCTGGAAAGAACGCTTTCTGAATAGTTGGGCTTTGATTGTTCTGTTGTTTTTTGCATTAGGCCTCAACAAACCAGAACTAATAGGCAAGCTTGTTCTGCTTTGCCTGGATAGAAGTCTCTGAGCAGGAAAGCTAAGTATATCATCACGGGGTACCTTTCTGAGATTGAGTAGAGTCTAAAAAACATTGGTATTATCATGCTTTGACTTCTCTGGTAATTGCTTTGCACTCTGTACTGCACGTTCAGCTAGTCCAGCTGACTGTGGATATTCTGGACTACTAATAACATGTACAAAGTCCCATTCTTTTGCAAATTTCTGGAACTGACTTGTAAATTGGGTTTCATTGTCAGAAATGGCTTTGTGTGGACTACCATAGACTGAGAAATGATGTTTCAACTTGGTAGTAACAGCAGTGGATGCTAGATTAAGTAGTAAATCAATCTCAGACCAGTTCGCTTAAGAGTCTACCAACACTAAGTAATGCTGATTGTTCCATTCAAATCTATCAGTGGCTACTGCTGACCAAGGTAGTTCAGGAACTTGACTTAGCTGAAGTGGCTCTTTTTGCAAATGCAGTTTAGTAGTATTGCATACTGAACAAGAAGAAAGTATTGTATCAATGTCTTTTACTAGAGAAGGCCAAAATACTAGTTCTCTTCCCATTCTTTTGGTAGATTCAGAACCTGGATGCCCACGATGCAAAATCTGGATATATTCATGTTGTAAGGAAGCACGAACAAGAATTTTAGGACCTTTGAAAATAATGGCATCTTCCATCAATATCTCATTTCTGTAAGGAACATAAGTTTGTACTTCAGGTGGTACACTAGATTGCTTTGATGGCCATCCAACATTAATGTAGTGGTTGAGCTTTTGCAAAACTGGATCAGTCTTTATATGATCTCTCAGCTCATCAAGTCTCGTGGTAGAAAAGTTACACACTTTCATGAAGTCAAAGTCAAAAATCTCTGCATGAAGCTGTTCTGTTGTATTTCTGGGTGATCTGGATAAGGTATCAGCCAGATAAAGAAATTTGCCTTTTGTATAGACCATTTTGAAGTTGCACTTTTGCAATTTGAGCATCATTCTTTGTAATCTTGCTGGAGCTGAATGCATAGGCTTCTTTAAAATAGTGACCAAGTGACAAAGGTTGGTGATCAGTTTCAATCTGAATACCCGACCATAGATATAATCATGAAACTTTGAACATGCAAATACTATTGCCAAATGTTCTTTCTCAATTTGAGCATACTGCATTTCTGTTTGGGTAAGAGTTTTAAATGCATAGGCTACTTGTCTGCCTTCTTGAAGGATAATTGTGCCAAGACCAAATTTGAAGCATCACAGGAAAGAGTTACTAGTTTATTGACATCACAGTATCTTAATGTAGGTGGGGTGGCAATTTTCTGCTTAAGGTCTTCAAATGCTTTGTGCTGCTGTTCCATCCAAGACCATATAACATGTTTGCATGTCAGCTCTCTCAAAGGTGCTGTCAACTCATTAAGTCTGGTATAAACTTGCCTAAATAGTTGACCATACCAAGAAAACATAGAGCCTGAACATTATCTGCTGCTGGCATCTCAAGAATGGCCGCTTGTTTAGACGGTCTGGTCACAAGCCAGTGCTAGTAAATAAATGACCTACATATGTAACTTCTGGTAGCCTGAATTTGCCCTTCAGAGGATTGAGCTTTAAGTTCACTTCACTTGCTCTGTGTAGAATTTTCTTAAGGTTTCTGTCATGCTCTGCTGCACCATTGCCTCCAACCAATAAATCATCTACTATTATGGCACAAGGATAGCCTAAAAAAATTTGCTCCATTGTACGCTGAAAGACTTCACTTGCAGAATTTGTTCCTGATGGCATCCTGAGGAATCTATATCTGCCAAACGGGGTACTGAAAGTGGTCAATAATAAGGAGTTGCGATCAGTAATCACTTGCCAAAATGAACTTTTTGCATCCAAGACAGAAGAAAAGAATGGTATTCGGTATTAGGGCTGCGACTTCCTCGACTGTACACATTCAGTGATGTGGCCTCTTTAATGCTTTGTTCAAATCTCTTGGGCAATACATATTCTTATTTCGTATGAGCCATTTTTGTGGGCTGCTACTATGGACAACACCCATTCAGCTCATTCTGTGACTGGACAAATTAAACCCTGCTGCACCATTTTATCCAACTGAGCTTTAACTTTATTCTGCATAGCTATCAGAACTTTCCTTGCCGGTCTGACTGCTGCACTGACCTCTGGGTCTAACTTCATAGAATGCACAACTGGAAGTTTGCCCAAGTTGTCTTCAAAAACATCAGCACACTCTGAGAAAATAGCTTCAGTAAAACTGAAACTAGGATATGTGCTTATATGATGAACGTCTTTGGTAAAAGAAAGCAAATTCATTCTCAGACTGTCTCTGAGACCCAATAATGACTACACAGATCTTCAGACTACATAGAATAACAAGCTGGAACACTTCCTAGCCAAATAACATTGAAGCACTTCTGAGCCTTTGGTTTGAATTTCTTCACCTCCATAAGCAACAAGTTTCACACAACTAGCCACATTGAGTTGTTCACCATTTCTCACGTTAGCAAATGTGTCTGCTGACATAACATTACACTTTGAGGCAGTCTCTACTTTGAGCTTGGTGAATTTACCATTGATCTAGACAGTACAAAACACCTCATTCTTTCCCAACAAATTTACTGCATCAACCTTTTCACCAATTACTGGTACACCATCTACATAGAAAGTAGAACTGCAGCTCGCTATATGATTAAATTGCTTTTTTAAGTGACCCTGATTTGCAAAAGTTTGAAAATGGTTGCATTTTTAAACTTCTGGCATTGCTGACCAAATGATAAGCATTCTTCTCTTTTAGACTCATGATTGGCACCATAACTAGGACAGTTAACAATAAAGATTGATTTGGATTTTGCTGACTCACCCTTGTACTGCACTGAGCATGTCCTTTTCTTAGAGCTTGCTGGAAAACTACGGGTTGTACCTGGGGAGCCTGCAGGGATGGCAAGTGCCATGTGCTGAGGCCTCCTTCTGCTAGCCATGTGTTCCATGCTGTCGACATTTGCTCTGGAGCCTACTGAAACCCTGCTCTTATCACTTGCAAGCATACTTGTGTGCCTTTCTGTAATTTCATGGATTTCACAAATCTCAACAGCTTTGCTCAGTGCTAGATCACTGTCACGAAGCAAAATCTTTCCCACTGCAGCACTATTAATACCACACAGAAGCCTGTCCTTTATCAGCTCATCTTTTAAGTCACCAAACCAACACATTTTAGCTTTGTTTCTCAGGTTAGTAATATAAGCTGCAAAAGATTCCCCTGGTTTCTGATCCCTTGTGTAAAACAAATGTCTCTGTAATGCAATATTTGTATGGAGTTTACACATTTCCTTGAATTTGCCTTTCAGACACTCAGGGTTTTCCCTCGATTCAGCCTGTACAACCATATGATAGTTTTCACCTTCTCCCTCATATACTGCTGGTGCATACAGAAATGAATGGTCTCTTTCAATGGCCTCTGACCCAGCTTGGTTTAGCAAAATGAGTGCCCTGATGCGTGCATCTTTGTTAGAATAAGCTACTGTATAAAAATATCATACTCTTGCTCAAATATTTCCCAGTTCTCTGCAATATTCTGATCAAATGCAAGTGACGATGGTTTCAAAATCCATCTGCCATATTAACACATACCAGTGAAGGCTTCTGCAAGTATACATGAACACACACACATGTACATATGCCAAACTTTTATGCCAGTATTTGTAACTATGCCCAATAGCACAACAAGCTTCTGAATAACTGAACTTTGTGAAATAAATCTCTCGGACAAAGAATACTCTTGAAATTACTGTACTGCAAGAAATCATCTCTTATCAGTGTAAGAAACATTTCAAAATAACTGCACTGCATGAATAAACTGGGCAGAAGAAGCTCAGAGTAAGAAACATTTTAAAAGTAATTGCACTTTGCAAATAAACAATACAGAGCACACTGAAACTTTCCCAGGTTTCCTATTAGAAGAACGAAGATGCATTCTTTCGAATGCATCTTGGTCGAACTCAAAAGCCTGAAACGGCAAAATATCGAAGCGGATTTTAATCAAATTTTTTCCCTGGGAAAGAATTTGCTTGGCCGCTTCATTACTTTGCCATTTTCGGCACTGTAGTGCGGTCTCGGAGTTGGTAAATGTAAGTGGGGGGGGGTGTAGCCCCCCCCCACTTAATGTAATGTTTAAAGTATGTTTTTTGTTGTTGTTGTTGTTGGAACAGCGATTTTTTTTCCCTAGGAAAAAAAAAATCGCTGTTCTGACAGTTCGAAATTGTAAGCTTTTGCTTACATAGGGTTGATTAATCACCGTTCGTTTTTTTAAGCACTCGATCTAATATAGACCCCTTTCCTAAAATGGCTGTACTTTTCTAAATAACTCTTTACAGTGCAAGACACAATCTGTAATGGTAGCACTTTGTGAATAGACACACTCAGCACAAGAAACTTTTCGAAATGGCTGTATTTTGACTGTACTTCACAAAATAGTTGCACTTTGCATACAAACTCTTCAGAATAAATGCACAGTAATAAGCACACACTGTAAGCACTTTTATACACTTTGAGATACTTTGAATAACTCTAGTTATGCCTTGACTACAATGTGAAATAGTAGTTATGCCAAAACACAGTACTGTTCCAAAAAACATGCAGTCGCCTTCCTTTATTTATGCTTAATGTGTTCTTTTTGTCCTTATTATATTAATTTTGCTCATTTTATCTCTTTCCATGCTCGTTATACTTTTCTTGTGCATGTTTTACTCTAAATATGCCCATTTTGCTTTAAGCATGCTTGTTTTACAATTCTGAGGTAATTCCAAACCCCTTATGTGCTTTTCTGATAATCATTTTATCAAATATCTTAATTTTAAACATTTCTTTTAATTAATAAACCTTCTGTGCCTCTCGCTTGTTTAATAATGTGGTTTGTGCCCTTGTAATGCTCCGTTTTATCTTTTTTATAAAATAAATTGTTCATGCAAGTTTTCATTACCTTTGGTTTATTTCAGGCCCTTTTTTGTGCTTGGTTCTCTTAATTTACCTTAACTGTTAACTCTGCACATCGTAGCTCTGAAAAGCAGTCTCTGGAATGTTGGTTCTGACACCATGTTGCTTGTCCAGTCAGGATAAAATAGATGAGCCTTCATGTGTTCTATTCAAGCAGGTTTATTATGTACAAACACATCAGGATTGAGGTTTAATAACTTCACCTTAGATAAACTTGTAAACTAAACTGGCTATTACACTCAGACATGCTCACTCTCTGGTTGCACTCTCAAAATCGCACTGAAGCTAGCATGAGCTTGCTATTTATAAGCACGTCCTGACCTTGAAACACTTCTTAAAGATACAACACACACACACACACACACACACACACACACACACACACACACACACACACACACACACACACACACACACAATATGATTTTCTAGTAGCAGGCTTTCTTACATCCATTAATACCTGCTGCACATCGTCAGTAAACAGGTGCCTAATAGGAATTAAGACCCCATCACCCAGGCAGTCAACTGAAAATGATTGATGTCAGAGTGTGTCAATACCCCTGTTCTTATCTGAGTAGATCCAGTCTGTGAGGAAGCCTGTGCATATTTTCCCTTGGCATTTCCAAAAGAAGAAAGAAACACAGTTGTCTACGTCAGAAGGGAGGCACCACAATGATCTTGGGGGATTATTTCTGAATCTTCATAAGTATCTGGGATATTAGTGGAAAGGTTGGAAAAGTATACAGAAACACTCCTGTCCAAAGAAAAGAAAGCAAAAGAAAAGGCAACTATCTTTCAGGCCTTCTTGCATAGAATCCTGATTCAGAATCTTGCCAGTTGATTGCTGAAAGAGTAGACAAAAAGTTCTACTTTAGGAACTCCCCAGAGATGGATCATATGTCGAAAAATCCCCAATTTCATTTCCATTTGTGAGGATCTGCCCTGGTCCTGCTCAGCTGGTCTCCCACACAATTTTGCTCTGACAGAATGTAGGATACCTCTAGTGTGAAATTGTGCTATATCCCAAGCTAACATGGCTAGTCTGCAAAGGGGGCCCAACCTGGTTACCCCTTGCTTGTTGATGTACGACAAGACTGTGGTATTGTATGAAACCACTTTGAAGAGGTCCCACGGGCTAAAGATGGTTTAGAGAGTTGAGTGCTTTGATCAAGGCAAGTATGTCCTAGATATTGATATGCCTGTATCTGTCCTTGGTGTCCCACGTACCTGTACTTTTATTCCTCCTGAAACTGCTCCACAAGCAAAGTCTGGCACATCTGTGGTGACTGACTGCTTTGGAGCAGGGAGGGAGAAAGGGAGACTGAAAGACTTAAACATTTCTCTTCTGACAAACCCCAGCACTGGCATTACAAAAGATAAAGGATGTTGATGCTGAGACCAAAGAGAGTCCAGATACCACTGTATCTTTCTCTTGTGGAGTCCTTTCAGGGGTATTATGAAAATCATAGATGCCATCTGACTCAAAATCTTGAGGTATTCCCTCGCAGTGACCAACATTGAGTGAAAAACCTTAGAAACAGCTCTAAATAAAGATCTATTTTTTTTCTTGTGGAAGAAAAGCTCTTTGAACTGAGGTATCTAGTTGATATGCCGGGAATACAAAGCTGTGTGATGCAGTCAAAATCTTTTGAATTTTCTCTTGGAGTTTCAGCCTGTATAAAAGATCTGTCATCCAAGAGACAGAGATTCCTGACACTTTGAAAAAGACTCTGCAAAGATAAGCGAGTCATATAAATAAGGGAAACCGTGGGTACCCTGTAGCTTGCAATGAGCTACAACTGCAGCTAGACACTTTGTGAACACTCTTGGTGCAGTGGACAGCCCAAAGGTTGAGAGCTGATAATGTGATCCAGACATACAAAACCGTAAGAAACATCTGAAGTCTATAAAAATAAGGAAATGATGATGATCATCTTACAAGTCTAATGTTACCAGGGGACTTGAAAATGGAAAAATAGGTAACAGGTTGTGAAGTAATATCATTCTGAATTAGGGCACTATCACAAACAGGCTTAGGAAATAAAAGTCCATGAGTGGTCTCCAAGCATTTTCTTTCTTTCTTTGGCACTAGGAACATCCTTGAATAAAATAACTTCCTCCCTTGGGAATGATGAACTGGTTGTATCAGTCCTTGGGACAGCATGTGATGACTAACAGGTGGAAACAAGATGGAGGATGAGGAATGACCCCATGGAAAGGAAGAATTTCTCCCACTGCCATCTGTAATCTTGATATATGATATTCAGAACACATTTGTCTGACGTAATCTGTTGCCAGACAGAAAAATGAAGACTAAAATTTTCTGGAAGAAAACAGGGACCAGGGTGGGAATGGGTCACAAGGTCTCTTGAATAGTCAGTCAGACATATTGGACTGTCCTCAGTTTTGGGAAGTTAGAGACTTCTTTTTGGAACTTCCTTGTCATTCCTTCTTATATATCTGTTTACCTGGATTCTGAGATGGTTTATTCTGTTTTTTGCTAAAAATGGAAGAGGAGTAAGAAAATCCCTTGGACAATTTGGAAAGGAAAGCTGAAAATCTTAGACATTCCCTGGATCAGCTTGCCCCTTTCATGACACTTTTTGATAACCTCTGCAGCAGAGGGGCTAAATACTAAATCCCTTTTCAAGGAAGGATTTAAAAATCCCATTTTTATCATCATCTGGAAGGTTCTGAGAATGCAGCCATTCAACCCTTAAAACAGTACCAGTGGCCATAGCCCTCAAAAAAGTATCAGCAGAGTCAGTCACACACTGAAAACAATGAGTAGTGACCTGTGCAAAAGAAGAAGCAAAGTTATTTAAAATAGATTATTCATCACAAGAAGAAATTGCAGATAAAACATTCCTCATTCTTTCACATATTGTGAGACCAAACTTTAACACATGGCCCTTCTCCTTCTTCTTTCAGCTGTTCCCATTAGGGGTCGCCACAGCAGATAATTTTTTGTTGTCCTCCGCATCTTGCTCTGTCACACCAACCACCTGCATGTCCTCTCTCTCCACATCCATAAACCTTATCTTAGGCTTTTCTCTTACCTGGCATCTCCATCCTTAGGATGCTTTTCCCAATATACCCAGCATCCCTCCTTAGCACATGTCCAAACCAATGCAATCTTGCCTCTCTGGCTTTGGCTCCAAACCATCCAACTTGAGTTGACCCTCTAACATACTTATTCCAAATCCTGTCCATCCTCATCACACTCAATGCAAATCTTAACATCTTTAACTCTGCCATCTCCAGCTGTGACTCCTACCTTTTTGTCAGTGCCACCGTCTCCAACCCATTTAACAAAACTGGTCATGGGCCTGACAATTCAAAATTCTGAAATCCAAATTTGAAGAAATATACACCTTTCCCCTTACCTATCAATAGTTTTCCCATCTTTACCAGAAAGAGAAGGACTGGAATTAAGTGCTTAGCAGCAGTGGGATCAACGTAGGCTATAGCTGCTGGATCAAGTTTAGAGACAGTGTATAAAAATGTAAAAGGCTGCAGAATACTATACATATGGACAGCTGGCTGACTAGCAGGAAAATTGCAGGCATTAACATGCACACCCTCTGAAGATGAGAGAACAAGAGGAATGGATGTAGGTTCTGGAAAATCATTTTGCTAAACTCACAGTATTTTCTGCTGGACTGAGAAATCTCAGTGTTCTCAAACTGAAAACACTGGCACATTTAAGCAATAGTCTTAGAGAAAAAGAAACCTCACAGGAAGAATCAGAAACTGAGCTCTCCTCTATGTCAGAGTCAGAAATCTGAGGAAAAAAACTGAATCCTTCCTTGCATTTCCCTGTTCAGATTCAGAATCTTGAGTCTCTTCAGGAAAGAGGATTCCCTCCTTCTTGTACCAGAAAATAGTTTATAGGAAGGATCAACCCTGAGCCAGATCCAGTAAGCTACTCCTGTCTAAAGAAATATGAGGAGAAGTAGATACATGCCTGGTTTTCTGTTTTTTTTTTTACAAGAAAAATGGAGCCAACCGGGTTACTAATGGCAGCAGCTGCTTCCCCAGGAGTTGGCACCACAGGAAAAACTTTCCTGTTCCATCTCCCAGGACTAACAAGTAGTAGCATAGCTACAGCAGCAGAACAGGGGCAACTGACCTGGGTGCAAAGTGTTGCTGGGTGAGATCATCCCATCCTGCTCTTTCATGCAATACTGGCTTTTAAAATCTGATATTGGATTGGCAGTCAAACCTGAGCACTGTAGCACTGCATGTGTGGTCTAAACTGCAGCAACTGCTTGCTACAGTTTAAAAGTAAAACAAAAAAATCTTTTTTTTTTTTTTTTTTTTTTAACTAAAACCTAACGACTGTAGCACTACGTGCAGGAAGGTTATAAACTGTAGCAACTGTTTGATATTTTCGTAGCAAACACTTTACTACAGTTTAAAAATACATTTTTTTTTACTTTTTTTTAACTAAAACATGAGAGTTGAAGTGCTCTGTGCAGGCAGGTATAAACTGTAGTAACATTTTTTTTTACATTTGTAGCAAACAGCTTTCTACAGTTTAAAAGAAGAAATGCCTTTTTTAAATAAAATATGTTAAAGGAGGGTTATGGGCAGGGTCCAGAAACGGGACCTGAATGGCTGGTGTAGGAGGGAGAGGGAACATGTCATATATCTGGCTACCTTGTTTGTGTTGCAGTAGAAGGATGGTTTTTTTTTGTTTTTTTTGCTGGGTTGGAGAGGGGTAGTGTGCATCTAACTGTAGTAAGCTGATCATTTATGGCTTATTATAATGAAATGCCTTTTTTTTTGCTCTTCACTTGAAGGGCTGAGGGGTGGTGTGCTAACTGAGCCAGCTTTGCTTCTGCCAACAAGAGTGGCTTTCCCTTTGCGTATTGATGGGACTACAGCAGCTGCAAAGGACGTGGCTAACCCCCACTTACTGTAGGTCTTACACCAGAGGGATCCTGGGTAAAAGATGAGTGGTCTGAGGTACAAAAAATGGCCACAGCAGTCACCCACCTACAGCTGATGCAAATTGATAGCCTGCTGGGTAGCAAAGGCTTTTTGCTTAACTTTTTCTTTTTATGCCTGGAAGAAGTATCGATTGTGGGACTGGTATTCTGTTCAGTGGTCAAGCTGAAAACAATGCATCTTTCCCAGGAAGACAAACATCAAATTATGGTAGATCTACCAGTCCACAAAAGTTACCCTTTTCCTGACAGGAAAAACAATGTAAAAAGCCCTTTCAAACACTATGCCAGTCCCACCAAGGAAAAATAAATACAATTTCTCCTTGGAAAATATGTTTTCATTTATTTAACACTACTTTCAAACTGAGAGAAAAAAATAAGTGCTCCATTTATACAGTCTCGAGGCAGTCATTTAAAACACAACACTCCTAGCTTTAAAATAACTTTCCTGATGAGGAAAGTAATAAAACATCAATAAATTAAAGAAAATGGAATTTTTTTCTCCAAAGGGAACTTATCTGCCCAGCAAAGGAAAGCACAGCTGACCATCAATCCTCGGCAGCCTCAGAGGAGCATACTTTTCAGTGGCAGTAGAAATGTGAAGGGCTTTGCACCCAAACTGTATTTTAGTCAGCTCACCTCCAGCTGCTTGAAAATTTGGGGACATGGCAGGTGCCCTGAAGCTTAGGAAGCTGGCCAGCTGTTATATCCTTGGCAGGATATAACCCCTATAGCTAAAGCTACTGCAGCATTGACCAGTATGATGAACATCAGGAGTAACATGCTGAAGCTGTTGAGTAACATGGTACTAATATGCTCTTTGAAGGAAAGAAAAGGATCTAGGATGAGATCCAAGTATTTGATCTCCTATACCTGTTGAATGGAGCTATTCTTAGGAGTGTGAATATTTATAAATAAGACGCCTTGGCTTCATTTAGGGTAAACTGAATATTGATGCGCCAACTACAGAATGAATTAACATTATTTTGAAGTTTCAAAAAAGAATAAATATAAATGTCATAGTGAACAACGGATATAATAATACAAAAGTAAAGCAAAAATGCTCAAATGTAAGAAGCAGTGTACAATTAAGCTGTGGGTTGAAAGCACTCAGTGTTTATATGTATGCACTTTTTCCTGGTGTTTGAGCAGTGTTATTTTTTTTTCTTTTTGCTTTATTTATTTTGAAGTTTGTTTTGCAGCCTACTGAGGTTAGAGTCAAAATCAGACAGGACATCAACATGATATAGTGGGGTAGATAACTGAAACAATGTCATTAATGACAATTGAGAAAATGATTGAATGTCAGCGGTAACCAAAAGTTAACTGTGAATCACATTTCAAAGAATTGTACTTGTGTAATGCTAAGCTAAATAAAATGGCACATACAGAATCAATAATAATCGGGTCTATATTAGAAGACCGAAGACGCATTCTTTCGAATGCTTCTTGGTCAAACTTAAAAGATTGAAAATGCAAAATATCGAAGTGGCTGTTAAGTGAATTCACTTGGCCACTTCGGTACTTTTCCATTTTTGGCACTGTAGTGCGGTCTCGGAGTTGGTATATTTAAGTAGGGAGGGTGTGGGGATTGAAGCACCCCACTTAATGTAATGTTTGAAATTTTTTGTTTTTTTTTTTTGTCGGAACAGCGATTTTTTTTCCTTGGAAAAAAATCACTGTTCTGACACTTCGACATTATAAGCTTTCGCTTACATAGGGTTGATTAATCACCGTTCACATTTTTAAGCATTCAGTGATCTAATATAGACCCTAATAATTTACCCTCCCATAGGAAAGAAAAATAACTATAACACAAACTACAGTTGGGTAAAATCTTACCATAACAGTAGATGTCCTTTGCCTTCATTCTTTCAGTATTCTTTACCATAGTAAAATCCTGCCAGGGATAAACCAGTGTCTGGCCAGTATACCAAAGCCTTTAGATCTTGTATGTGCCGTATGTCGTGTGTATGCATCTGTTCAGGACATAGGGCATAAAGGTGACATATGGACACAGTTAACCACAATTGAATTGCCTCAGTACAGAAGAGTCTCCATAAGGCAAAAGAGGCCATGTACATCCAGAAGGAGAAGATGCAAATGGAAAAGGGAGACCCTTGGACAGGATGGAAGCCAAAACAAAGAAGAACAGAAAAAAGGGGGATGAAGGGAGGGATCAAATACTGCAATGGTGATGAGAGGAGCATCTACTATTATAGTAATATTTTATGCAACTGTACTATGTCCTTCTTTATGACTGTTGCAATATTCTTCACCATATGGAGAATACAAAAGTTCAAGAAAAGGATTGGGAGGTGGAAGGCTGGAAAGATGGCTCTAGCAAAACCTGTTCTGGCCCTAGAAACCATATCTAATTTATAATGCTTAGTAAAAGTATGCAGTTAAGGATGAAGAAGCAGCATCAAAGATGGAACTCGTGTCCAACCCCTTGAAGAAAGCACAAGAAGAGGCAAAAGCCCTGGTGGAGTGACCTCTAATGGAAGGAGACAGACATTTCCCATGAAAAAAAAAATAACAAAAGGAAATGGCCTTAGATATCCAGGAGGAGATGATATGCTTAGAAACAGCTAAACCCAGTGTTCGGGAATGAAAAGAAACAAAATGTTGGTCAGACTTATGAATGGCCTTAGTTTTATCCAAATAATACTGGAGCTGTCTGTGCAAATCCAAGGCATGTAAAACCATCTCACTAGCAGACTGAGGAGAAGGCAAAAGGGAGGAAGCTGTACTGCCTAATTTAAAGACTCATTAACCACTTGGGTGTAAAAGAATGATTGGTATGAATGGACACGCTGTCCCTATGGAAAACCAAAAAAGGAGGGAAAGGCCATAAGGCAAGCAATATGACAGCCTTGCAGGTACAATGCTGCAGAGAAGCTTAACCTGCAGGCTCAAAAGGGGCTTGGGTCAATTTTTCTAAAACACAATTAAGGTCCCAAGGAGGAGGAATAGGCTTCTTTGAGGGCCTAAGATGCAGAAAACTTTTGAGAAACTGTTTGACCCCAAAGTGAGAGGCCTAAGACAGATTTAAGGGTAGCGGGGCAGAAATATCTGACAAATGGGCCTTTACAGAAGAATAGGCCAATCCAGACTGGAGCAACTCATACAAATTGGAGAGAACCAAAGGGACTCCCACTGAAAAAGGGTCCTGGTTATGAGCATGGCACCACACTGAAAATCTCTAACATTTGGACATATAAGACTTCCTGGTTGCAGGTTTTCTTGCCTCCTGTAAAACCCCGAGCATGTCCTCAGAAAGGGGATAAAAACCCTATTACCCACAGTGTCAGCTGAAGAGTGGACAGGTGAGGATGGATGAGTGAACCCTTATTCTGTGTGAAGAGACTTGTGAGGTAACTTGTGGTGATTGCCCCTGGCCAGATGCATTAAGGGGTGAACCAGTGCTGTCATGACTAAAAGGGAGTCACTAGAAAGATTTCTGGGGAGTCGTGCATAATCATGTGCAGGACTGTTGGAAGTAGGGGAAGGGGAGAGAGGGCATAGAGAAACATCTCTTTCCAAGGAAAGGAAAGGGTGTCCATCTTCCATGCCAGATGGCATGGCACTCTGGAACAGAATATAGGGAGCTCCCTGTTCTGAGGTAAGGCAAAAAGATCTACCTGAGGAATACCCTACTAATGGACTATGTCCAGAAACATGTCTCTGTGCAGCATCTATTCATGAGTCTGTGTTTTTGATCCACTCAAAGGGTCTGCCATTAGACTGTGCTCTGATGTATATACACTGCCTAAAGAGTTAACTGATGACTAACAGCCATATCCCAGGCCTGAAGAACCAGCCTGCAGAGAATGTAAGACTTTGGGCCCCCCTGCTTGTTGACATACCACATCGTTGTGGTTTAAAGGGTCTGGAGAGAGCATGGGGTGAAAAGCCTGAAGGGCTAGAATCAAGGCTTTCATCTCTTTGATGTTGATATGGTCTGACTTCTAAAGGGAGACCAAAGATGGGTGACCACAGGAAGCCCCTCACCCCATTTCTGAATTATTGGTGAATAGTTCTTGAGAAGGGACTGGAGGCTGAAAAGGCAGACCTAGGTTAAGGGTAAGTTGCTGAATCTACCACTCGAATTCCTGATTCAGAAAAGGAAGAATAGGAACTCTGAAATCCAAAGGTGGCAATGTTGAAGCCAAACTGACATGAGGTAACTCCGAAGCTTCCACATGTGCAGTCTGACAAGAGGGTGTATTAGAATAGAAATGGCCATGAAACCCATGGCCTGAAGAAACTCTCTGTCTGGAACAGCAGGCAGAGAAGGAAGTGACATTTAAGAAAGTTGTCAAGGACAGAACTTTTGAATTGGAAGAGGGGCCAATATCGGCACTGTCTGAATCTTGCAACCCAGATACACATGATCTTGAAAAGGAGTGAGGACAGACTTTTGAAAGTTGATAGTAAACTCCAGACATGAAAGACAGATATGGTAAACTCCAGATTCTGTAACAAACAATTGATAGAAGGTGCTTGAAGAAACAGGTCATCTAGAGAAGAAAAATCTGAATGCCTTGGAGCCTGCAAAAAAGCAATCACAGGAGCTGGACATTGTGTGAATACTTTTGGGCAGCAGAAAGGCCAAATGGCAAAGCAGAGAACTTAAAAAGGAGAAACAAATAGAGAAAAGTAAGAACTTCCTGAAAAGAGGGTGAAAAAGAGTATGAAGGCAAGGATCCTTCAGATCCAAGGACACCAAAAAGCCTGGGGTATTAAAAGAAGAAACAAGATTTGAAGAGTAAGCATCCAAAAAGAAGGAACCCTGAGTAAGATGTTGATCAAGGAGAGATCCATAATAGGTCTACAAGTCCTCTCCTTTTGAGGAACCAGGAAAGGTGGGACAGGTTGAATAGTTCCCTAGTCTACCAGCGACACAATGACCTCTGAGAAATGAGGAAGTTGTTCCAGAGGAGGTTGGGGAATTTCTGAAAAAGGAGGGAAAGACTTCTACATCATGAAGTAACTTTTATGAATGATAGAACCTGAGAATTCAAAGTGATGAGATGGCAGTTTGGATGACAAAGGAAGAGGCAATGAGACAAGGGAACCTGGCCAAGGGAATGGCAGGACAAGATGTCAAGGAGAAGCAGGCTTGTCAGATAAAGGAGGCTACTAAGCCACAGAACCCTGAAAAGACTTGGCAGGAGGAGATTGACTACCACTCTTCCTGACTTTAGTGGCTTGAGGCTACCTCAGAACAAAACCAGGGTTAGTAGGATAATTCAACTGGAACTTAGGGACAGGAGAGAAAAAATATGTTTAAGGTCCTGCAAAGCCTTACCTTTTTCTTGAAGGGACTTATATCAGCAGCACTAGCAACAGTCCCAAAGAGATTTGTATTGTCCAGAACAGCATCCAGTAATTTGGCCTTAATGTCTTTAGGTAATGATTGCAGGTGAAGCCAAGAATAACACCTCATGACAAGACCCAAAGGCAGCAGCTCTGGAAAGAGGCATCAGCAGCACCACAGCTACACTTGATAGACTGAAGAACAACCTGAGAGGTACAACCCAAAACTGAAAGAGTAGAAGATTTTTTCTCAGAATCAGTGAGATCAGAAAGAACTGACAAGCCTGGGTAATCAAGGCCAGAGCATACCTGGTTATGTGGGCCTGTAATTGGTGGCCTGAAAGCCAAAGTAGAAGAAGTATAAGCCTTCTTAACAATTATTTCTATTGTCCTACTCTCCATATCTGAAGGCAGAAGCTTGGAAGATGGCAAATGTTTCAAAGGTGTGTAAGAGGAGACTGACATCACAGCAGGTTCAGCAGAAGGACACAAATATGAATTGATGGTCCTTGGGAACCTTACAGAACCTATCAGGTTTCTTTGGAGCAGGAGGTTGAGAATTAAGAGACTTAAAAGCAGCTATAAAGGTGTCTAACAAAGCAGCCAACACAGGAAGTACTGCAGAAGGTTTAGGAGTGTCCACTTGAATATCTTTTCTGGATATCAGACACTTGGGAAGAATCCCACTTAAAGTATTCCATCATTCTAGCTGTAGTGTCTCCAAAAGATATTACTCAATGGAGACTCAGGACCAACAGACTCTTCTTCCTCATTACCATAAACCAAAGGCAAAGACATCTGGGAAGAGTAAGACAAAGATCCATCGTCAGACTCTGAAGCCTCATCTGAGAAATTGGGTTCCCTAGCTCATTTAGGAGTAGAAGTCCAAGGTGGATTAGGCACAGAAACCCCTTTGGGATACCTTTAGGGCAATTAAGGCATTAAGCAGGCCCTGAGTAAACTTCTACCATTCCTTTTGAGGATCCTTAGGGCATACAGAAGTATGCTTAGTCTTCAGCTTTTTCTTGGTAGGGATATCAGCCCTAACAAACACCGGAGATTCTGACCCTTGACAAGATTCAGTAATAGTACCTGGAATCTCTTCCCTGGGCAGAATCTGCTGAATCCCTCTAGGGATGTCTGAGATGATCAACCATGGTTCCTCCTCAGTGTCCAGAGCAGACACCTGCAAAGCCTCAGAGCACATGCGAAAGGAAGGATATGTGCTGACATCTGACAGGGTCATGGCAGAGGAATCCAACAAAGACACCAGATGTACTATAGAGCTATCAATTGCTTCTAGAGAAATGTCTGACAGAGGTTGGACAGTCAAAGAATCTGGCTAAGATTTCGTGGCCTTCTTCATACTTAATAGTACCTCAGGGTTAGAAGATTCTCCCATGCTACCCTGGGCTAAGAGTTTAAGCCTCTGGTTCTCAAGAACAGTCTTAGGCACAAACACTTTACACATGCATAGTTGTGAGAAGCATCCAGACAAATGAGACACTGTCCATGATGATCCTTATGGGGAATCTGCCTCCCACACTGGCATTTTCCCTTCTTGGATGGCATGATCTCTAGGTAACCAAAAATGAATGAGACCAAAAGAAACAAGACCCCAGTGGGGCAATAATCTGACAGCTAGGTATTCAACACACTGTGATGATGATGTTCAGACTGCCAGCAAAGAAGTTCTGGGTAACTGCATCCACACGTCACCTTTATGCCCCATGTCCTAAACTGGGAGCATGTGTGTGACATCCGATGTATACAAGATCTAAAGGCTTTGGTACACTGGCTGGATATTGGGCTATCCTTGGCAGGAGATCCCTAAGATGAAGATTACTGCAACAGTGATACAGAAGGACATTTACTGTGCAGAAGCTAGAAATTGTGCAGTAGTTAAGTTGCATGATAGGACTTGGACATATAGACATGAGTACAATAAAAGATCAGATACAAATGTAGAAATGTTTTCCCCCCAACCTGGGAGTGAATAAATGTAGTTAATTTACAACATTAAAGCTGTGACTGAGCTTACTAAAGGAAGTGACAAGGCTAGTGGAATAGAAGTTTTATAAATGTTCCTTGAGTGCTACCTAGCACATTAATTTAAGGTAATTCTTAATAGTGGAATGTTGAGTAAAAGTCGTATGCATTGTGAAAAGTCTGTGTAGTGTTATGCATTGGGGCTGTCACCCTGTACTGTGGAAGCACCTGCATTTGTTTTTGTCAGAATGGTACTCTAAGTGAGTAAGATGAACTATTTTGATTTTAGAAAATGCCTGGTCATGTGAAGATAGTGTGAAAGATAGACTTTATACCATCATTGTTTCTCAGTGAATAACTTTGTCTTTTCACACAGAGTTTGTTGAGAAGAGGAGGACAGTACATTTCATAAAGAGTTTAAGGAAAGTAGCACTAGTTGAAATGGAAAGCCAGAAATGTTTCTGAAGTGTGACACAGTGGTGCTCTCTGTTACTAGCCAGGTATTTGAATCCAGGAATATTATTGCCAGAGGGCTGAATCAGATCAGTACTCTGAAAGGAGCAGAGGGCAATGACTGGGAGACCATATTCAATTCCTTGTAGAAGGACATAAATAGTAATGTCACATGCACATGTGGTTCAGAGGAAGTCAATTGGAACTTTTGTAGTACGCCTTCATCTGGATCAGAACTTTGTTGACCTGAGATTCTGTGTCAGCATGAATGGAGAGACTTTGATCAAATATACAGCCTAGCTGTAACTGTTTTCTCCAGGATAACTGGTTTCCCAGCAGGGTTGAAGGCAGTGGGGATTTGGGCCATTCTTAACTTTTGAGGTGTTCCCAAAAGCATAATAGTGCTTTTTATGTATTAATTTACAGAACATTGGAGATCAGGTTGTTCAGCAAGTAACCATGCTTTCAATCATTTTGGAAATAGTCTATGTATAATAAGGCAAATAGTCTATCTATAATAAAAAAGGCAGATTGGGGTTTTGAAAGAAAATGATAGCTTGAATAGCAAAGTTGTCACTAATATTGTTTTTGAGATGTGATATGATTCAGTTTCTTTGAAATAATTGAAATTAAAGGGTTAAACAGATATAGTTGGAATTTTAATGGAATTTTGCTAAAGTGTGTGGTTGGTTAAATTTTATGCATGTAACACCAGTGAGTAAAGTTACATTTAGTAATTTGTGGTTTATGGGGGCCCGGATAGTGTTTGTTAAGGTGTGCAGAAATATATTACTTTTAGATGAGTAAGTATGGAGTCTATAGCAGATTGAATGAAACTGGGAGAGGTAGAAAGGGAATGTAGGCGACAGCTGAAAATAGTTATACTGCTGTTACTTATAACATTGACAAACAAGCAATTTGGAAAGTTAACAATATTTGAGCAGCTCTTCGCAATAAAGGAGGGGTAACACTATGATTTTTCTTTATTAAGTGCATTACTTGCCCACCAGTTTAAGCCTGGTCTATAATTATAGTTTTCATCATATGTAACAGTTAATACAGATGTAGGTCAGGCGTCAGTTTTTAACCAGGTTTCAGTAGCTGCAAGAATATGTAGGTTGTGAAAGGCTTCTCCTGCTTCAAAAGTGTCCAACTTGTTTTTGAGGCTCTAAGAATTAAGGTGTAGGATATTGAAACATTTAATTTAATTGAAAATGTTTATGTGACAAGAAAAGGAATGGACACAACTAGACAGAAGAACAATGAAGGGAGAGAGTTGGTGAATGCAGAGAGGTATTTTTTCATGAGATGGGTCCAGGAATAAAGGTAATACAACCAGCAAGAATGAGGAAAACTAAGTATGTAATGGAGATGTGTTTTCAAATGCATTTTGTAGAGCAGAGAGAAAACATGTTTTACTGATAACTTGATGTAGGAAGAGGGAAGGAATATTTAATTTAAGGCATGACCAAAGTGAAGGAGAAGAAATGTAAGCAAAAGATCAGAATGGATTTTTCTATGATGGGGAGGGAATTGCTGGGAAAAGCAGCGATGCAGTTATAGTCAATATAAAAGAGCAGCATAAAACATGAGCTACAGGCATATAGCAAAAGTCAATATAAAAAAGGTAATATAAACAGTGAGTGGAGGAGAATGAGCAGTATCGTCATGTCATGTGGAACATTTTGTTTGTAGTCACTCCAGCTAAGATCATGGGATGAATATGGTCAAGTCATGTGAAATATTACGTATGTAGTCACGCCAGCTAAGGTCATGGGATGAGCATGGTCAAGTCATGTGGAATATTTTGTATGTAGTCACGCCAGCTAAGGTCATGGGATGAATATAGTCAAGTCATGTGGAATATTGTTTATGTAGTCATGCCAGCTAAGGTCATGGGATGAATATGGTCAAGTCATGTGGAATATTTTGTATGCAGTCATGCCAGCTAAGGTCATGGGATGAGTATGGTCAAGTCATATGGAATATTTTGTATGCAGTCATGCCATTTAAGGTCATGGGATGAGTATGGTCAAGTCATGTGGAATATTTTGTATGTAGTCACTCCAGCTAAGGTCATGGTATGAGTATGGTCAAGTCATGTGGAATATTTTGTATGTAGTCACGCCAGCTAAGGTCCTGTGATGAGTATGGTCATGTCATGTGGAATATTTTGTATGTAGTCACGCCAGCTAAGGTTAGAGGATGTGTATGGTCAAGTTATGTGGGATATTTTGTATGCAGTCATGCCAGCTAAGGTCATGGGATGAGTATTGTCATGTCATGTGGAATATTTTGTATGTAGTCACACCAGCTAAGGTCCTGTGATGAGTATGGTCATGTCATGTGAAATATTATGTATGTAGTCACGCCAGCTAAGGTTGTGGGATGAGTATGGTCAAGTCATGTGGAATATTTTGCATGTAGTCACGCAAGCTAAGGTCATGGGTCGAATAGTTACGTGAGCTAAGGTCATGGGATGAGTATGGTCAAGTCATGTGGAATATTTTGTATGTAGTCATGTCAGCTAAGGTCATGGGATGAGTATGATCAAATCATATGGAATATTTTGTAGGTAGTCACGCCAGCTAAGGTCATGGGATGAGTATGGTCAAGTCATGTGGAATATTTTATATGCAGTCATGCCAGCTAAGGTGACGGGATGAGTATGGTGAAGTCATGTAGAATATTTTGTATGTAGTCATGCCAGCTAAGGTCATGGGATGAGTATGGTGAAGTAATGTGGAATATTTTGTATGTAGTCACTCTAGCTAAGGTCACGGAATGAGTATAGTCAAGTCATGTGGAATATTTTGTATGTAGTCATGCCAGCTAAGGTTAAGGATAGGAAAAAAGCCCAATTGGTTAACGTGCTTGGCAACACAAAAAACAAAGTAAAAAAGCCAACTGCTCCAAGCACCAAACAATGCAAGAAAGAAGTGAAATCAAAAAATAATAATAAAATCACACACTTTCTATTAAATATGAATATGTACGTGCTTTCGCAATCCCTCCGGATCATTTCTTCAGACCATATGAAATTTCCAAATATCACATATAGTTAAATATTCATGATCATGGACAAACATCCAATCACCTTGAAAATAATTAATTAAACTAATTGACTGACAATGAAATACAAACTTAAAGAGACAAAGCAAGAAGGCGCATATAAACACCTTTTCAATAATAACGAATATGTATATGTAAAAAACAGAAAAATACAAAAATATAAAAGGTGTGTGAGAACTATCAATATTTATATCTATACTGCACTATTAAATTGCATCTATAAAAAATTTTATAATAAAGTGAATGTATAATTTGATTAAACCTATTTTCTTTTTTTTTTCAATAATAATTCTTTATTGCTTTTATAATTGTACAAACATACATTTGAGCTTGATGTATACAAATAGTTTCACACATTATGACACAAAATAAAAAAAAAACAAATAAAAAGGAGAAACAACAATCCTAAAAACATATTTACATTATATACATGAATGCTTTCGGTTTCACACAAAAGAAAGGAAAAAACATCCGTAGAGTCTAGACAATAATAATCTATCTTATATTAATTTGGATACTCTTAAAGTTACTTTATAGTCAACCATCCAAGGTTAATCCTAAGTTCTAGACATGAAGCCAATATAATGTTAAAAATTTGTTCCCAGATTTTCCGATTATTAATGTATTTGGAATGTTCAGTAATTAATAATTTGTGGGCTAGAATGTGTTTTATTGCTAGCACCTTAAAGTTATCCCATGAAGTTTGTAGTGGGTTCAACCAATTGGTTGCAAATAAAGTTTCATTAACGAAAAGATATTCATAAGTATAATCATTTGGGATTTAGTTAGATTACTTGGTGGAATATGTAAAATTGTAAATTCCCAGGATAGCGTAGAGGTTTGATAACCCACCTTCTGCAGTTGCAGTGTCAGTGAATTCCATAGTTTATATATACACTTCCAGCTCCAGAACATATGAAGAAGATCTGCCATCTCATTTTTTACAATATGGGCAATTAGAAGAGTTTTTAGAATTGAATTTATGTAAGCTAAGAAGCATATAATAAGCGTTGCTGAAAATCATAAGTTGAGTAAAGGATAGCTTTTGAAGGGAAACTGATTTTTGAGTTAAGTTAATTGCTTTTAATACTTTACTATTTTCCACCAAAGGTATTTTTTCTTTCCAATAATTGGATAAAAGAACTTGATCTTGATATGTAATTTCTTTTATTAGTTTATATGCAGATGTTATATATTTATTTTCTTGTAAGAGGGCTTGCAATAGATCAGTACATTTTGTTAAATCCTCATCATTAATTTTAAAATCTTTTAAATAACTTGCAGATACCTCTCTAATCTGTCTCAATATTATTAAATATGATTTGGCAAGGTTCCATTGTTGTCTTACTTCTTGAAGCGAAAATTTCAAATAGAGGTATATATCCCGTAATGTTAAATTAATAATAAGCGGAAACTTTTTTGATTCAATTAATTTATTATTAATTCTCAAATTTGGATTTCTATGAATAGGTTGTAATAACATAAGGTGTTGACTAAGATTTAATGAAGTAAAGAGATTTTGTAATAAAGTGATTTGTATTTTAATATGCTCCATTAAAGCCAACGATTTCAACACATCTTTCCTTAGAAAGGGTAATGCTTTAGGATTAATTTTCAAACTCTCAACATGTTTATGGTTCAATTTTAACCAATTTGGGGACCAATTCTTGCTATTTGTATCATAATTAGCGATTCGTAAAATTCTACTGGCATTAATAATTAAATAATATTTTTCAAAATTTGGTAGTTCTAAGCCTACTCTGTCTTTAGGGGTCATCAATTTATCGTATGAGATCCTAGTTATCCTGGGTTCCCAAATAAATTTAGCAGCTTCAGTGTGGATTTGTTTAAAAAACTTCTTCGGGATTAGTACCTGAGCAGCTCTAAAGATATATAGTAATCTGGGTAATACGTTCATTTTAATAATTGTAACCTTAGCTAATGATGGTAATTTTAGTTTATTCCATCTCCTTAGGTCCGACAAGATGTTGTCCCAGATTAATTTGACATTATTCATATAAAAGTCTTTATTGTCTGTAGAAAAAGTAATACCTAGATATTTAATCTTTTCTTCTGCTTTGATTTGCCCTACCAATGGTAAAAGTGAAAAGGGTTTTGGAGGTTTTAATGGGAATATCTTGTTTTTTTTAGGTTTATTTTATAGTTAGATATTTCTGTAATGTTATCAATAGCTGTTAATAATTTCTTAGTATCAGTAACTGGAGTTGTACAATATACATTAAGATCGTCTGCAAAAGCTGCCATAGAAATCTTAGTACCATAGAGTATTGGGGCATTATGATATACATTTTGTTTAATATGTAAAAATAATGGTTCTAAGTATAAGTTAAATAATAGAGGGGATAGAGAACAACCTTGACGGGTTCCATTTTTAATTTGTATTCTTTTAGAGGAATTTTTGTTGATATATAAAGTAGTGTATGGATTACTATATAATAATTATAGTTTTTTGATAAATTCTTGCGGTATATTAAAAAATGGTAAAATATGAAATAGGAATTTTATGTTCACTCTATCAAAAGCTTTTTGTGCATCAATAATGAGAGCATACAAATTCAAATTCTTCTGATTTGCATAAGAGATTAACGTATGTAGAGTTAAAGTGTTGTCACAAGTTTGTCTCGATGTTAAAAAACCCGTTTGTTCATTTGAAATTATAAACTTCATTATTTTCTTCATTCTATTAGCTAAAATGGTAGTCATAATCTTTGTATCAATATTTAAGAGTGAAATAGGCCTATAGTTATCCGGGTTTTGGTGATCTGAACTTTCTTTATGTATTAAAATAGTTTTAGATGCATTAAAATGAGGGTCATTAATTTTATTGTTAATAATATAGTTATAAACATATGCAAGTATTTTCACAATCGTTTCACTGAATGTTTTGTAAAACTCAGCAGTAAGACCATCTGGGCCCGGCGCCTTGTGTGATTTTAACTTGTTTATTGTTGTTGATACTTCTTCGGTAGTAATTGGTTTATTTAAATCTCTGTGTACATTATCTTCTAATTTCGGAAAACTAATTTGTTGAATTAAATCGTTAGTAGTCTCATTAATACATGACTCCTCTAGCTCACCGTAAATTTTTGAATAAATCAATTCAAAGAAATTAATAATATCTTCCGATTTGGTATAGATTTTCCCATTATAGAGTATTTCCGAAATTTGAGAGGGTGATTTAGATTGGTTAATGATTCGAGCTAAAGCTCTAGATGGAGTTTGAATATGATTAGCATATCTTGCAAGCATTTTGGTTTCATGAAATGCTATCCTATTGTTTTGACTCAGGAAGAGATCTTTCTGACATTTAAATAATTCCTTTTCAGTTTGTGTGTTGTAATTTTGCCTTAATTCCTGATCTAACAAATTTATTTTAGCCTCTAAGGTTTGTTCTTCTTTGAGCTGGATTCTTTTATAATAGGAGGCTTTTTGAAGGAAAACTCCCCTTATCAGAGCTTTCATAGTCGCCCATTCAATATCAGGTGTATGTTGCTGTCTGAATAATCTATCCATTGAGGAATTTAAAATTTCTTGAATTTCTTTGATTATTTCTTTTTTATTTAACAAATTTGGATTTAAAGACCAATTATAACTCCTGTGAATTCTACTATTTCTAAGATCCTTGGCAAAACTTAGTGAAATTTTTGAATGATCCGATAGATAACGAGCATGTATGGATACGTCGGGATCATAATTAATCAGTGTTTCAGAGATTAAAAAAAAATCTATTCTGGACCACATTTTGTGACAAGTTGAGTAAAATGTAAAACTATTTGTGTTGAGAAGGTTGTTTGTATATTTAAAGGTGTCATATAACTTAAAGTCATGTTTAAGCTCACTTAGTGTTGTTACAACTTGACTATTAAATGACCTTTGTGGGCTTGATTTGTCAAACTTAGGATTCTGATATGCATCCCAGTCACCCCCTATAATTATATATTGATTAGAATGTTTATTTAAAATAGGGTACAGTGATGCTAAGAATGACTGTTGATTCGTACATGGAACATATATATTGAGAAGTATAATCGGTTTATCATAAAAAGGAGAAGAAATAATCACATAGCACCATCTTCCTTCTTCATCAGTTTTAGAGTCCAATATTTTCCCCTGATATTGCTCTTTTATAATTATCGCAACTCCTGCACTGTTAGTTTTACCTTCCGAGGCAATAATTTCTCTTATCCATTTCTTTTCCTTTATTTCTATCTATTGTTCATTAGTCAAATGAGTTTCTTGAAGTAATATAAAACACGCCTTAGTTTGTAAAAATTAATGAAGCAACAATTTTCTCTTCTTCAAGTTCTGGAGCCCTTTAATGTTCCATGAATCTATTACCCACATTCCAAAAGGTTCCTTTCCTGTTGATATTTTCGAGTTCGTAGATTGTGTATTACAAACAATTTAAAGTTAAACCGAAATGTTTTATGAAAACATTCTTGAAATCCCGTCCCATACCAGTGTCTACCCACTATACCCATGGACCAGGAATAGTATAGGTCTTTAACTACATTAAACATTATAAAAATACGTGGTATAAATAGGTAATTATTATAAAACTTTATTTCTAGAAAACATATAACAAGGTATGGACCTATATACAGAACAACTATGTCTACAAAGCCTAATCTACCCATTCCCTTAAAAAAACACCATTAAACCTCTACAGCACTTGTCCTTATAGTTATAATAAAAGAGCATCAGAGGGAAACTATACAAGAAAAGATACTATTGTTGTTCTTTAGTTCAATAGAAACATCCTCATTTATCTGTCAATAGAATCTAAAGCAGTATTCGAACCATAGTCTTTAGATAAATGATACCATTGTGTTCATAAAATAACTTATAAGCTTATTTTCTTAGTTTATAAATGCAACTGCACTTCAGCTAATACAACAGAATAAGACATAAACCTCAGATACTTGACATTAAACAGTTTATTTATTTATTTATTTATTTTACATTTGTTGACCGGGCTAGTCTAACTGGATACATGTCCATTTTCAGTAGAGGCCCGAGGAGAAAAGCTCCACTGTAACAGTCTAAGGTAACACACTAAGAAAAAAATATATACAAGAGGATAACTAAACTACTAAGCAGGAGTTAGCAACTAATTAGCATACAAAACAACAGAACAGCAATTAGTGAATCAAAAACACACAGCAACAACAGCAGTATTTAAATACAGAATTTAATTTTTTTTATAGCATCTGGACCTGGACTTGACCTATCATGAAGAAAAAAAGAACTAAATACTACCTGTGCAAGGCATTAGGTAGTGCAAAGTAAGTAGAGGTGATAGGAGGTAAAACATAAGCAAAGTAAGTAGCGGTAATAGGAGGTAAAATCATAAGAAAGAGGAAGTCACAAGCTGAAGAGAGTCAAGGGGAAAAATTGTAGTGATGGGAGCAGTGATATAAGCTAGATGGAGACAAGGCAGTGTAAGAGAAGGAGAGTTTCAGTTCACTTTTGGAAAAACTTCATACCACCACATACATTCTGATAATTATATAGTTAACCTGTGAGATCCTGACAGTTACCCTAAATCTACATCAACAGATCATCACAATATATTTTAAAGCTTACTGTCCACTGTTAATACATGTTAACATAACTTTATGCCTATTTAACCTCTAATAATTTTAAGTTAGTTTTCTGGTTTAGTCTAGTAATATGAGATGTGTCACCACAGAGACATTCTAAACATCACCCATATATCTCAGTATATATTGTTGCAAATTCTATAGATTCCTATACTAAAGGTATTAACAAAGAGAAAATATAGGTGAAATAAAATCTGTAAATGGGAAATATATAAGTGTGCTAACTAAAATACCATAATTGATTACAGCTAGGTAAATTATTGTGATTGGTTTCTATCTATTTTTTACTAAAAAAACTTGTAAACTCAGAGCTGATTGTATGTACAGTTATGGCATGTTAACATGTAAGCACTTGGTGTCTTTACATTTGTTTTGACTAGAAATAGTAAGATATATAGGGCTAGTTTAAGGTTTTACCAGCACTAAATAGCTAATATACACAATTTTCACAATTTAAATAGTCCTGGAACCTCTTTGTTGCATCTGCAACACTCCAGAGTGATTAACAGCTTTGCGAAGGGGGACTCTTTATTCCGACTGACTACCGGAAGTGCCACCTCGATAATATGCCCTCAGAAGCATCTAAACCCTTTCGAGACCATTTGTGAAGCATTTCAACCTCGTGGAAGCAATAAAACATCGGAAATGCCCAGCACATGTAGATAACACCCCAAAAAAAAGTTGTACCTGTTATAAAAAATGGCCTACAACCTCAAAAAGACAAAAAAAGCAAGTATCAGACCTCCACCTGCAGTACAATGTGGATCTGACCTCGGATAGCCTGCCAGGCCCATCGGAAGTCCCCTCTAGGTCTCAGAAGCAGGTAAACTTTTAAAAATCGCCAGAAAGGTCGTTTTTGCTTCTTTTTTGGTTGCAACTGAATATCTAGAGCCATCCAATGTAAATATTAAGGAATTTGGGTATTTCATCTGGAATTTTATTTGTTTTTCAATGAGAAACTTGCAGTATGGAGATAATAACTGTCTGGCTTGTCTAATCTGCAAAGGCAGGTCCTGAGCCAAATAAATTCTGTTATTTTGCCACATGATAAAGCCCCCATTTTTTTTTACAGTTAGTAATATTTTGTGTACATCTTGAAAGTTTAGAATTTTTGCATAAACCGGTCGTGGCATGTTAGAAGCTTGTGATTCCCTCAGGGCTCTGTGTGCACGCTCTATTATTATTTGTTGTGCTATTGCTGGGTCACTGAATAATACTGTGAATATTTGCATAATTGATGAAATTAAATCATTGTATTGAACAGATTCCGGTATACCCCTGATGATTATACTATTTCTCCTAGATCTCGCCTCTAGGTCAATGATTTTGGCTTGCATAGAATGAATGTCCTGTTCATATGACTCCGATTTTTTAGCTAGCAATGCTATTTTATCTTCGTTCTCAATAATTCGAGCATTATTTTTATCCATTCTTTCCAGAAATTGACTACAAGAAATTCCAAATGATTGCACTTGATTAGATAGTTCTTTTATCGCATCTTGCATGGGGAGCAAAGCTGCTTTAATATCTTCCATGTTTGCCATTTGCTCCGGTTTATTTTTATTCCCTGGTTTTGAAAGTTCCTGTTGTTTTGTGGTTTTCTGTCTTTTCAAATTTAAATCTTTTTCCGGTGATAGAAGTTCAGAAAGTATAGTTTTTGATGTTGTTGTATCCATATGCTTTTCTTCTTTCGACATCCTAGATTAACAAAAGAACTTGGTAAAAGATCAGTGTAGTTAGGTCAGTATTTCTGAACACACAGTTCCTTTGTTTGAAACTCTCTTCAGAGACAAAAGATCTGTTGTAATCCTGCCTGATTCCTACGCTTTTTGGCTCCAATCTCCTCCTGTATGGTACTTGACTGAAGTAATATTTATTTCCTTTAAGTTTTCAGTGAAAAAGAGCAATATATAATCCTCAAGGTTAGGTTTTCCTCTGATTATATGGAGAGCTGTAGATCAATGGTGTTTACAGAACGGCAGCCATCTTTGAATTCATCAAACCTATTTTCTAAGTTTTCTGTCTCTAAGGACTGGTTTGAGGGAAGCATAGTCATTGAGTCCTGGTGACTTATGAGCTGCTAAAAGTAAGATCCATCTCAATTCCTTCTGTTCTGTTTTACTGACTATGTCCCCTTTCCTCATTCCTACTTCAAATGTGTCAGTCAGTAAAAAATTAAAATAATGATTGTCACCATGACAGAGCATATGTTTAGCTATGGCACTATGTTCAGACTGCTTTCTAAAACAATAATAGTGGTCATGTACACGTTCTCTTAAATGTCTGCTGGTTTTACCAACATAAAATGCACAGCAGCTCACACATCGAGCTAATTAAATTATATTTTTACTTTCACAGTCTGCCATCACATAAAATGTGTATAGCTTCTGTGTCACAGGATGAACAAAACTATTACTACTTTCTATGTATTTACAGAAGGCACATTTGTTACAAACACTAGTTCCTTGTTTTGTACAAGTTGTCTAAAATTCCTTTTGTCTGAATAACATAATATCTGTTTGAGGAAATTCTTGTTCTTATAAATGAATCTTGGTCTATTACCCACAATTCCTTTTATACGGTCATCGGTTTCTAGGATATGCCAATTCTTATCAATTACATTTTTAATCATTTTACTGTCAGTTCTTTGTGTCAAACAAAACCTCAAACTGATATCCCCATCCCTTCTATTATGTGTCATTTCTCCAGGAGTGCTGCGTGAGGAGAAATATGGTTTTCCTTTGTTCAAACGCATACTTTTAGCTCTTTGACCTTGATCTATCTCATCAGATTTATAACCCCTGGCAGTAAATTCTTCCTTGAACGTATCCAAACTCACAACAAAATCTGAATCCCTAGCATGTAATCTAGAGTTCTGTAGGGCCTGATTGTTGACATTTTTTAAAAATATGTGGGGGGTGCATACTTCTGCAATGGACATAACTGTTTCGGTAGTATTCTTTTCTGTATAATTTAGTGATAATGCTCAGCTGGACTAACCCAGTTAACAAATGTAAAATAAATAAATAAAAATAAATAAATATAGATGCAGACTCAGTTATCGAGCCTGCACCTGAAACAATCGGCCTAGATGGGGGGGTTATTCTTATGAATCTTGGGTAACCCATTTAAACTCGGAACAATGGGAAAGTCAGCAGTAAAATATTGGTATAAATCCTGAGTAATACAGTCATCTAATAAACTATTTTTAATATGAGCATTATATCTGTCAATCATTTTATCAACTTCAGATTTATGAATGGTCCTATAAGTATTAACATCATTTAACATACTAGCCATAGAATCAAAATAAAAAGTTCTGTCCATAGCTACAATGGAATGCCCTTTATCAGCTGGTTTAACAATGATTTCAGTATCATCTCGCAGGAAATTTAAGGCTGTGTCTCTGTAAATGTCATTATAAAAATTTTAAGGTCATGGGATGAGTATGGTCATGTCATGTGGAATATTTTGTATGCAGTCTTGCCAACTAAGGTTAGGGGATGAGTTAAGCTAAACAGTGATAGAGGGATGTAGAAAATGTATTGTGTGAGGATTTGTACCAGTTAGCAAAGGACAGACATTTGAGAGGGAGAGAAAGTAATTATTTAGGCTGCAGGGACAGTTGGTTATAGGATAGGATAGTTTGAAATAAAATAGTGGTGTTATCTGCTACCTAAGGTCAAGGCTATAGAAGAGAAAAAATAAATTCCAAAGATATGCAGTAAGCGAGAGAACAAGCAGTAATTGTACATGAAAGCAAGTCAGTATGCACTAAAGATGGTTCACATGACTGAAGAGTGTAAAATAAATCTGCATAGTGGCTTTATTTGCCATCAAAGATTATAGGGTCTAGAAGAGGAAGGAGTCGGTTACAAGGATTTTAGTGACAATAAATTCATAAGATAGTATGTTATTTAAGAGTGGCCAGAGAGAGAGATTTGAAGAGGAGACAGTAAGCAGAAAGGTTGCAGAGAGAGAGAGAGATCAAAGGCTGAGAAAGTAGTAAATGCAGTTGAAACTCTTTCTGCCACCTAGAGATGGATGACTAGAGAGTTAGATCTTAGGTTAGCATAGTACAGGTAAAGTCCTTATGTTCCACCCAAGTAAGAGGCAAAATCGAATATGGAGGTCTTATATGTCCCCTAAAGCATGGGATTAAGTTAGATTAGTCATCTAAGACTTTTGTTCCTGCCATGGGCAGCCTGGGAGCCCCTTGGAGTATGTAGTAAATCATGTTGATTAATGCAACTAAGAAACAGACAGAGGGTAGAAGTATGAATAAGGGTTAATAAAAAATAAATAATCTGCCACCTAAGTTTACAGTATTAGGAGAAGATGGTGAGCTACACTGTGTTATAGAAAAGGGCCTTTTGAGCAGACTAGTGCATTGAGTAAATGACGGTTTAAATGCTTATTTGACACTTAAGATATAACCTGATATGGAATGTATAGCTAGTTAAATTATATGCATGTAACAGTAGTGAAAAAACAGAGGTGTTAAGTAGCTCCCTACAGTCAGAAAATTAGGAATAGATGAAAGACTTATTAGTCTAAATAAAGGCAATGCTAAATATATGAACTGACGTGAAGAGCCTTAAAATTGTGTTGTGTTAGTGGGAACTGAAGGTTTAACTGGCATATATGACAGATAGAAAGAGAATTACTGTACTTATGTAATAAAGAGGTTGTAGTCACTAGGGTACTCCACAGTGGTAAAATGGTAACAGTGGATGAAATAGTAACAGAAAGTAGAAATGTGAAGGAACAGTATTAATGTTTTCTGGCTTGGTAGCAAGTAAAGGTGGTGGCATTTTTGTGGGTCTATTTTGTAAGAGCTGAGCATTATGGAAGAAATGTCGGTGTTATAGTTACATAGTGGGCAGTGGTGGATAACAATTTGTATAATTTTTGTGATCACCCTGAGCCCACAGTTCCAGCGGGGTCCATGACCACTAATGATTAGGTGGAATAAGTCTTCCATTTTGGCTTTGAGAAAACAGCATTGGTGGATATCCTCTTAAGATTCCTTTCCATCTTCCCAAGATAGAAGCTAGAACATGATTCACACACTACTATATATACCACCCCAGTACTATTACAGGTGTAATGACCATTACTTCTAACCCTGTAGTTCCTGGATGTTAAGAAAATTTCCTCTTTTCAAAGAATAAACCTATATTGGTTGCACCTATCACACCTCTATGTGCCCTTCTTACTTTTAGTACCCTTATTGTTGTGTATAATACCCTTCTCAAACCTCTTTCAAATTTGAAAGACAAAAAGGAATCTTAAGAGAAGGATATATGAACATTTTTATGACATTTCTAAACAAAAGGACATGAGTGCACTCTATAAACATATATTAAATTGCTCTAACCATAATTTCAAGTTTATGGTTATAGAACAGATAGTGGGTGATGCCAGGGGTGGTAACTGGGAAAGTAAGCTGGAGTATAGGGAGCTATACTGGCAGATAAAACTTGATACCAGAAAGCCCCCTGGCTTGAATGATTGCATTAGTATTTCCAATATCTTGAAAATGAGATCAGCTAAATTATGACGTTTAGTATATTTTGTAATTAATAAAATTTCTTTGCAGCATTTACACATCAGTGAGATTACATTTGTATCAATGTATTATGTTTTTAAAAAAAATGTGCCTTTTTTATTTGTGAATTGTGATATGTCTTTTTAAACTTGCTGTCATAGTTAATTAAGGCATTACTATTGGCTCATTTGAAAATATGAAAATCACTTGGCACCACAGGACCCGGAAGCACGTAAACAAAGGCTTTCAAAATAAGCAGATGAAGAAATCAAACAGCTGCTAGGTCTCCAAAAAGATCCTTTAATGTAACCAGGCAAAGTAAAAATCCACAATATCATCCAAGCGCTTTCACTCGACCACATGCGAGCTTTCTCAAGGCAAACCTAACTTTGCCTGGTTACATTAAAGGATCTTTTTGGAGACCTAGCAGCTGTTTGATTTCTTCATCTGCTTATTTTGAAAGCCTTTGTTTACGTGCTTCCGGGTCCTGTGGTGCCAAGTGATTTTCATTCTTGGTTTGATTTTGCTTTTAGTTTTGGTGTCATTTGAAAATATGCAACTATATTAGCAGGACTTAGAAGTTGCAACATTGTTCTAAGGAAGCCTGACATTTGGTTAGATGAAAGCACTTAACTTCTATTTTTGTACCGTGTGGATTTCAACAACTATTGTGGTGTGATACACTTGTGCTAGAGGATTAGACTTCACATATTGTGAGCATTAATGACTGTTTTTATTCTGTTGGAACTGTTTTTATCCTGTTGGAGCTGTGCTGAGTCGAATGGACTGCACAGGTAATACATTTCTGCTTTGGATACTGTGGTGTCTAGTTCTTCTTTTTGTACTATTGTTATGGAGCTTTTCTCCCCAGACCTCTGCTGAAAACGGGCTATTTGCCCAGCCAGACTCTACCTGGTTAACAAATGTAAAATAAAATAAAATAAAATAAAATAAATAAATACTTCACATGTGCTGAGCAGTAACCTTAGAGCATGCAAAATGTAAAGTAAAAAAAAAAAAAAGATGCAAAGTGTAATTTTTTTGCAGTGGAGAAATTCTGTCAACTTTAAAATCCTGAAGAAGCTCTCTCTCTCTCTCTCTGATTCTTACAGGATACACTTGGCATGGGAACAGAGTGAAAGTATTTGTGGCTGAGTTGAGTGTTCAGTTTGGCATGACTCAATTGGCTTCCTGGCAAATGTATGTGTGATGGAGGGGTATACAGTTAGATTGGGATGGGTAACACTAAATTATAATGTCAACACATTAGAGATGCAATTGTTAATGTAGCTGAATAGTGGTAGAGGTAATTTAGATAGCACTTTTGCCCTTTTTCCCCAAAATTTACGTTTTAAGTTTTCTTGGGGCTCTGCTATAGCTTCTCAAATAATGGTGGGGTTCCTGCACTGCGGACTCTCAGAACTCAGTAATGGGACAACATATGTTACCAGAAGCACCTTTAATACAAGTTTATTCCTGTATTTATGGTATGTAGCTGGATGATCATTTATTTATTTATTTGCCATTTGTTAACTGGGTTGGTCTGGTGGGCAGATGCCTTTTTTCAGCAGAGACCCGAGGAGAAAAGCTCCATTACAGCAGTGAAATTTTTTTTTTTTTTTTTTTACAAACAGTTAAGTATTTAACCATACAATCATGAGAAGATACATACAGCAAAAATGCAAAAATATATTAATTTTATACAATGTATGAAGAGAAAGAAAAAATAGACATAGATATGAACTGTTATGTGTCACTTGTGTGTTATGTGTGTTTGAGTAATTAATTCTAGGGAAAAAATGTTTCATAAAAAGGTAGATATTCCATTTTGTTAGTTCATTATCTGTTTATACTTGGACATTATAGTAAGGCAAAAATAGATTAATGTTATACAGTGTATGAAGAGAGAAAAATTCAACATAGATATGAACTGTGTTATGTGTTACGTGTGTGTTATGTGTGTTTGAAACTAAAGACATTAATTCTATGGGAAAAAAATGTTGCATAATAAGGTACGTATTCCATTTTGTTAGTTCATTATCTGTTTATACTTGGACTTTATAATAAGGTCAAAAAATATAAAGCATCAAGCATTTCATGTAACCAAAAAGGTAATGTATTTCATAATCACATTTGCATTCTGCAACAGTGGGAGTGTTTTCACTGCTGCCCACAAGAGGGCGCTCCTAAACTACAAATCATGTACTCAGTATTTTAGCATTCTTGTCTTTTATTAAAACAGCATGCTGGCAAGGACATGTTTTTCTCCAGAAAAAAAAGTATTAGATTGTCATTTGAAGGTTAAACAGTTGCGGTTTCATCCATGAACAAGCTAGTTGTATGCACATTAAATAGTCTTCTTGTTAATACATCAGATTACTACTATAAAACATTTCTATACTCCGTTTACTTGTCCTCTTGTGAGTTATGATAACATTATTTAGTATTTAAGCGGCACAGGGTGTGGACTGGCCCATGGAGAATCTGTTGCCTAGATCTAGAGTACAAAATACAAGATATAAGAAGAAACAACACAGAATAATGCGAGCAGAATGTTTCATATCAACCAAAAAGGAATTATAGCTACTATAGTACAATGTGATGAGGACAACTTGGGGCCACAAAAGTAACACTGGCAACAAAACCGGACTTTGCATAATTTTATAATTAATAATATTAAAGAATCACAGAGTACAGGAGAAAAATACATATAACTATACAGATACATATACATTTATATGCTTGAGGTATATATTATAGAAAACATCCATAGACTACTAAATGTTAAATGAATATGTCCTTGATATCTCGATTTATGTGTAGCTCTTTCATATCTCTAGAAACCGATCAGTTAAACAAATATTGGAGCATGAGGGGGTCATTAATACAGTTTAAGACACAAAGCATGTCATAAGGTCAAGTGAAAGTTCTTATAATTAGTGACTCCATGGATCCATGGTAAGTAGCTAGCTGGAGGTCGTACAGTGTGGATAACAAAAGAACAATGATGTAAATAATTGGTAGGATAGTGACAGAAAAAGAATTACAGATGGGCAAAGTCAATGAGGTCTAGGGCATCATGTAAGGGCAACCCTGAAGTTTACCAATACTGTTGTATTTTGCATCTAATCACTGTGCAGTGATATACAGACGAGTATAACAGGCTAGGTGGGTGAGCTGAGCCAGCTGTAGCAAAAGGTTTGGCTAAGTTCATTCAATCATTGTATTTCCACCATAATCAAGAAAGCCTTCTGTCTGGCCCAATTGATTTCCAATGGAATATCTCCAATGTCCAAAGAAATCATCTTACCGTTGTGCTCTTCCCTTATCAGACACATCATTGAATGCAATGTCCCTTTTGGCATGTACAAATCCAAGCATTTTGTTCAAGTGCAAATGCCTCAATTTTTTACCAAAGAAATTAAAGGCATTAAATCTCTCATCTATCCTAACAGATTAACACATTAAATCTCCCATCTATCCTGGTAGATTAGCACATTAAATCTCTCGTCTATTCTGATAGATTAGCACATTAAGTCTCTCATCTATCTTGGTAGATTAACACATTAAATCTCTCATCTATCTTGGTAGAATAGCACATTAAATCTCTCACCTATCCTGGTAGATTCGCACATTAAACTTCTCATCTATCCTGGTAGATTAACACATGAAATCTCTCATCTAACCTGGTAGATTAGCACATTACATCTCTCATCTATCCTGATAGATTAGCACATTAAATCTCTCGTATATTTTAGTAGATTAGCACATTAAATCTCTCATCTATCTTGGTAGACTAGCACATTAAATCTCTCATCTATCCTAATAGATTAGCACATTAAATCTCTCATCTATCTTGGTAGATTAGCACATTAAGTTTCTCACCTATCTTGGTAGATTAGCACATTAAATCTCTCATCTGTCTTGGTAGATTAGCACATTAAATCTCTCATCTATCCTGGTAGATTAGCATACCTCTCCTTATACTTAGTAGCCTACTGGCTACTCTGAGGTGACCTGGATCATGCTTTTAAACCATCTAACACCCAATGTTATCTGACCTCCTGTCTCTTCACAAAACCAGTAGCTCTAAAAACAACAGTATTAGGGCTCTAAATTTATACCATCAAACAAGTCTTGCTGTAGGGATAGATTCATAACTCAATGTATTCTCATCCCATAGAATAAGCTACCACTACAGGTCAAGCAAAGTACTAAACTGTCTGCCTTTAAGGCTAGTCTTCATGATTTGATGGATAGGCCTAAATCTATACCAGTGCTATCACATGTACAGCCCTGTTTGATTTGGGAGGGGGGTACTGTTAAGTACTCATAAGTTATGAGAAGAATGTTTAAGTGTGTCTACTTAAAGGTCCATATGGATAGGCCTGAACTCACCCCAGTGATTGCTTTTCTATTACTGGTCCTAAGTCTGGTGAAGTTTTAGGATGATGGTACAACTGAAGACACTCATTCACCTGCTCTGATATGCTGCAGAATGGCTTTCCAGGTTTCTAACCCTTAACTGTAAAAGATAGAAAATACTTCTGTTGTTAGTATGCATGCTTGTATATGTGTGTGTTTGTGTGTGTGTGTGTGTGTGTGTGTGTGTGTGTGTGTGTGTGTGTGTGTGTGTGTATATATATATATATATATATATATATATATATATATATATATAGACGTACCCCAGATAACTGGAGAATAAGCATACTCATGCCAGTGTATAAGAACTAATGGGACATTCACAACTGTTAGCAATAGAGAGGTATCACACTCCTGTCACATTGCATGAAAGCTTTGGAGAGGGTGATTGATAAATGGATACACAGGATAGTAAAAAGTAAGATGGGAGATGAGCAGTTTGGATTCAGATCAGGATGTCTCACAACTGATCCACTGTTTGACGTGAGACAGATAGTTGAGAAGAAGCTAGAGATGAGGAAAGAGTGCAATCGGGTATTCCTAGACTTGGAAAAAACATATCACAAGGTACCAAGAAAGCTGATTTGGGCAGTGCTGAAGTGATTTGAAGTCCCAAAATCAATGGTAGAATTAGTGCAGGCTATGTACAAAGATCCAATGACTCAAGTGCAAACTGTGTTCAGTCTCACAGGGGGGTTTCCAGTGGGAGTGGGTGTATATCATGGTTCAGCTCTGAGCCCACTGTTGTTCATACTGGTCATATTGGTAATGGATTACAGCAGCAAACAGGTCAGACAGGACAGATCAACAAAGTTGCTATATGCAGACAATGTGGCATTACAGGTAGACTCTTGAGTCACAATTTCAGCAAACGATAGGGGAATGGAATGTAAAACTGAAGGAACATGAGATGAAGCAGAGTACAGTTAAGACAGTTGTAATGGCAGCAAATGGGGAACTCAAAAGAAGTCGAGAATTGAGACAGAAGGGAATCTCGTGGAACAGGTTAACAGCTTCAAATATCTGAGATGGATGGTTGAGGGGAAGGGAAGTCTGAATGAGGAGGTTAAAGCTAGAATTAGAAGGGCTGCAGCCAACTGGTATAGAGTGTCATATGTAGTCAATGACAGAAGAATGCCAAAGAAGTTGAAAAGTAAGATGTGCAAAACAGTGGTGCGACCAGTACTTCTGTATGGTACAGAAACCTGGACAGTAAAGGCAGAGCAGATGAGGAAGTTAGAAGTGATGGAAATTAAGTGCCTGAGATGGATGCTAGGATGCACACTGTGGGACAGACGAAGAAATTAGGACATAAAAGCAGAAGCCAAAGTAGCTTCAATTTTAGAAAACATCAGAGAGAACAGATTATGGTGGTTTGGACATGTGCAGAAAAGCAGAAGACAATCTGGTGAAGAGGATTTGGGACAAACAGGAAGCAGATAAGAGGAAATTAGGGCATCCAGCAAAGTGGTAGATGGATTTTGTGAGAAAAGATCTGCAACAGTCAGACATGAGTGTTGAAGAAGGCAAGAATGTGGCATTATATTGAGATTATATATTATAATATAA